>NC_087206.1:89313930-89321430 GCF_015104395.2 Macrobrachium nipponense
TAAAATAATGAAACTCTATGGATGGTTGACCAATAAAGAATGAGGGTAATAAAAAAACAATTATGACCATTCACATATTTTCATTATATAGACCGGTACACATTAACAAGTGGCAGATTCACCCTTTTCTCCCAAGAAGCATTCAAAAACAATACCACCACGACTCCTTATCACCAACCTCAAACTGCTAAATAATTTTACAATAAAAAAAACACAATCTTCTAAATTCATTATCTTGTACCGCTTGACATAAAAATCAATAGAGAGCTGGCGTCTTTGTCCAAATAATAAACCTCAAAAATAATAAACGAATAAAATCGCGAAGAAAAATGTAACAAAAAATAAGAAAATAAATTTGGCTTCTGAGTCGAAGGAAATTAGTCTCATTTTCATTTCAGGCTGATGCATATTTTCTCCTAGCTTATCATTGCTGGCGATATATTGATGCCATCCTCTCTCTCTCCGGTGTGCCGCAAGGTACGGTGTTAGCTGCAATACTGTTTGTTATTATGATTGAAGACATAGACAATAATGTTAAGGATTCGGTAGTGAGTAGTTTCGCAGATGACACAAGAATAAGTAGAGAAATTACTTGTGATGAAGATAGGAACGCTCTACAAAGAGACCTTAACAAAGTATATGATTGGGCAGAGGTAAATAGGATGGTATTTAACTCTGATAAATTTGAATCAATAAATTATGGAGACAGAGAAAGAAAGCTATATGCATATAAGGGACCTAATAATGAGGACCATCACAAATAAGGAAGCAGTTAAAGACCTTGGTGTGATGATGAATAGGAACATGTTATGCAATGATCAAATAGCAACTCTGTTGGCAAAATGTAAAGCAAAAAATTGGGAATGTTGTTACGGCACTTCAAAACAAGAAAAGCTGAACACATGATTATGCTTTATAAAACATATGTTCGTAGTCCACTTGAATATTGCAATATGATATGGTACCCACACTATCAAAAGGATATTGCACAAATAGAGAGTGTACAAAGGTCCTTTACAGCTAGAATAGAAGAAGTTAAGGACCTAGACTACTGGGAAAGACTACAATTCTTAAAATTATATAGTCTGGAAAGGAGAAGAGAACGCTACATGATAATTCAGGCATGGAAACAGATAGAAGGAATAGCAGAAAATATCATGGAACTAAAAATATCAGAAAGGAGCAAGCAGAGGTAGATTAATAGTGCCCAAAAATATACCAGGGAAAATAAGGAAAGCACACAGGACATTAATCCACTACGCACCAGCATCGATAATGCAGCGTCTATTCAATGCGTTGCCAGCTCATCTGAGGAATATATCAGGAGTGAGCGTAGATGTGTTTAAGAATAAGCTCGACAAATATTTAAACTGCATCCCAGACCATCCAAGATTGGAAGATGCAAAATATACCGGAAGATGTACTAGCAACTCTCTGGTAGACATTAGAGGTGCCTCACACTGAGGGACCTGGGGCAACCCGAACAGATGTAAGGTCTGTAAGGTAAGGTAAGGTCTCTCTCTCTCTCTCTCTCTCTCTTGCTGACAAAGATAATCTACAAGTGTCTGGTAATAATAACGCTGACAAACAAGCATCGTTTACTGAACAGATGCCAAACTTCCTAACATATCATTGCTGGTGATATAATGCTCTCTCTCTCTCTCATCCCTCTCTCCTCCTCTCTTCTCTCTCCAAAAGCAAGCATTGTTTACCGAACAAGATGTCAAAAAGATGTCAAACTTCCTAGCATATCATTCTGGCGGTATAATTGTTCTCTCTCTCTCTCTCTCGTCTCTCCTCTTCCTCTCTCCTCTCTTCTCTCTCTGTCTCTCTCATCTCTCTCCTCTCTCTCTCTCTCTCTAAGTAAGCATCGTTTACCAAAACAGATGTCAAACTCGGCCACCTGATTTTCTTAACAAAAAAAGATGAAAAAGGCTCAGTACATCTGCATTGCAATCTTAAGCAAAACACCTGCAAAATCACAGCACCGACAACAACTGTTTTGTCTAAATTGCAGGGTAAATTTTCCTTCGCAAAGGTGCGGCCGCCAACTGGGAATGCGATAGTCACTCAATTCACAACTAGCTTTGATTTGCGAGAGAGAGAGAGAGAGAGAGAGAGAGAGAGAGAGACTGAGATTGAGAGAGAGAGAGAGAGAGAAGAAAGTATAACAACATTTTGGAGTTACATTCTAGCGTACCAAATCGTTCAGTGAAGAACTATAATATCCCACTCACATATTATATCTAATGAGATATAAGTAAATAAAAAGAAATAAATAAGAAAGGAATATAAACACAAGGTTAACCCCAGAAGAAGTTATGTCAAGGAAGTTGATATACTTGAGACAAATGATTAATTTCCGTTTTTTTTTCTCCAACACATAAGACACAGGCTGAAATTTCCACGGTACGTTGAAAATCCAAAACTTCGAACGGAAGAATTTCGAAAGGAAAGGCATAAAAACACACGTACTTGCATTATCCTCACGGATCACGCCTATTTTACTGCGCCTTCCTGCTAAGGCTATATATTATATATTATATATTATAGGATCTCAAAGTGAGAATTAGGAAAAAAATAGACAGCTGCCACGAAGGAGGAGAGTTACGAAAGCTGCACACGCATTTCTCTCGCAGAGAAATTGAGGCCCCGAAGATATTCTCATCCAGAAGACACCATGAAGATCGCGAACATCTGCCTAACCATCACCTGCAGCCCAAAAAATCAAACCAGTCATAGGCAATCTGACAAACCCGCAGCATACGTTTAAGACTTCCCAAGAAATGGCTACAATCCAGAATTAAAAGATGCTAAGTCAAATGTGGCAGAACGCTCCTAGGAGCCCATTACCTCAAGTCCCATTCGTTCTCCGAAGTCTGGAGTCCCAGATTCCACACTCCGCCACAGCTTCGGTCTTCCCCCACTAACATGCTGCTTCAGATCTACTGGAATCTCTTCCTTGAAGAGTGGGAAGTATTCAGTAAGCAGCATAACTGACTAGAAGAAATATAATTAAAATTCAGCTCAAGTCCAAGGTGGGGGGTTTACCCCGAGGTCGTTTTAGAATCCTTGGGGCTCCAGGTCTGGCCTACCACCCAGTGAAGTTCAAGCAAGAAAGGAATAATGAAATGAAATTCACATGCTGATGCGAAGACTCAAAGATGGATTGAAAAATGAACTGTACACCGCCAACGCTGTATGGTTCACTGGATCCAAAGACTGTAGATGCAAGCTTCGAGACCCTTAGAAGCCATCTTTGAAGGCTTCAGAGCTCGCATGCGTCTGATTTGAAATCTAAGGTAAAAGGAAGCTCAGAGAAAAGAATAACAACGAAGGACGACGATGCAACAGCCCTAAAAGCTTTCCAAAGAGAAACCAAGCTGGAGACCTGAGGACCAGATGTGAACAGATGGAATCCTGGATTGTGGAAGACGAGGGAGGATCTCAAGTAGAGACTTAGGAAAAAACAGACAGCTGCAACGAAGGAGGAATAGTTGGAGAAGTAGACAACAAAAAGAAAGGAAGAGCTAAAAGAAATAAAGGGAATAGCTGAGGGAAAGCCACACAAGTACGGAAGCAATTGGAGAGAAAGGCACAGAGTAATTGAGGTCCCAGAAGATAATCTCATCAACAAGAAACCATGAAGAAAGCCAACATCAGCCAAAAAGCAAACCAATCATTAGGCAATAACAGAGGAGGATGAAGATTCAAAAGCACTAAAAGCTTTCCAGACAGAAGCAATCTGGAGACCCGAGGACCAGATGTGAGCGGATGGAATCCTGGATTGCAGAAGGAGTATTCAGAACTTAGTATATCAGATGATAAAGGATATAGCAGAAAAATTGATGAATAGGACCAAATAAACATAGAACTGGAAGAAAGCAAATAAATGAAAGCAATTTATTTGATGTACCCTGAGCCAGGTAAGCATCATTCCAATTGCAACTAGAAGCCAGCCAGGTAAGCATCATTCCAATTGCAACTAGAAGCAATCTATCTGATGTACCCTGTGCCAGGTAAGTATGCTTCTAATTAATACTAGAAGCAATGTATTTGGTGTATCGTGTGCCAGGTCGTATGCTTTAATACAAACTAGTAAGCAATTCTATTTGGGGGGTACCCTGTGCCAGGTAGCTATGCTTCTAATTACAAAATAGAAGCAATCTATTTGGTGTTACCCTGTGCCAGGTAAGTATGCTTCTTAATTACAACTAGAGCAATAATTTTGGTTGGTACCCCTGTGCCGGTAAGTAATGCTTATAAATTACACTAAGAAGCAATTTTATTTGGTGGTGCTGTGGCAAAGGTAAGTATGCTTCATTCCAACTTCAAAGGGCAATCTATGTCGACCCCCTGTGCAAACAGGTAAGTATGCTTCTAATTACAACTAGAAGCAATGTATTTGGTGTACCCTGTGCCAGGTAAGTATGCTTCTCATTACAACTAAAGGCAATCTATTTGGCGTACCCTGTGCCAGGTAAGTATGCTTCTAATTACAACTAGAAGCAATGTATTTGGTGTACCCTGTGCCAGGTTAAGTAGGCTTTCTCATTACAAACTAAAGGCAATCTATTTGGCGTACCTGTGCCAAGTAAGCATCTTCAAATTACAAACTAGAAGCAAGTATTTGGTGTACCCTGTCCCAAAGTAAGTTATGTTCTAATTTCAACTAGAAGCAATGTATTGCGTACGCTGTGCCAGGTAAGTAATGCTTTAAAATTAACAATAGAAGCTAGTGGTTTGTGTTTACCCTGTGCCAGGTAAGTATTATTCTAATTACAACTAGAAGCATGTATTTGGTGTTACCCTGTAACCAAGTAAGTATTGCTTCTAATTACAACCTAGAAAGCAATGTATTTTGGTGTACCCTTGCCGTAAGTAATTATTTTCTAATTACAAATAGAAAGGGCGTTTTATTTGGTGTCCCTGTACCAAGTAAGTATGCTTCTAATTACAACTAGAAGCAATGTATTTGGTGTACCCTGTACCAAGTAAGTATGCTTCTAATTACAACTAGAAGTAATGTATTTGGTGTACCCTGTACCAAGTAAGTATGCTTCTAATTAAACTAGAAGTAAGTTTTATTTGGGTGTACCCGTACCAAGTAAAGTATGGCTTCTAATTACCAAACAGAATATGTATTTGTTGTAACCCTGTACAAGTAAGTATGACTTCTAATTACAACTAGAAGCAATGTATTTGGCTTACCCTGTACCCAAGTAAGTATGCTTCTAATTTAAAACTAGAAGTAATGTATGGTGTTACCCGTACAAGTAAGATGCTTCTAATTACAACTAGAAGTAATGTATTTGGTGTACCCTGTACCAAGTAAGTATGCTTCTATTAAACAAACTAGAAAGCAATGTATTTGGTGTACCCTGTGCCAGGTAAGTATTATTCTAATTACAAAACTAGAAGTAATGTATTTTGGTGTACCCTGTACCAAGTAAGTATGCTTTCTCTAATATACAACTAGAAAGTCAATGTATTTGGTGTACCCCTGTTACCAAGTAGTATGCTTAGGAATTACAACTAGAAGCAATGTATTTGGCGTACCCTGTACCAAGTAAGTATGCTTCTAATTACAACTAGAAGCAAGTAATTTGTGTACCCTGTGCCAAATATAAGAATTTATTTCCTAATTAACAAACTTAGAAGTAATGTATTTGGTGTACCCTGTACCAAGAAGTATGCTTCTAATTAACAAACTAGAAGTAATGTATTGTGTACCCGGTACCAAGTAAGTATGCTTCTAATTACAACTAGGAAGCAAATGTATTTGTGTACCCTGTGCCAGGTAAGTATTATTCTAATTACAACTAGAAGTAATGTATTTGGTGTACCCTGTACCAAGTAAGTATGCTTCTAATTACAACTAGAAGTAATGTATTTGGTGTACCCTGTACCAAGTAAGTATGCTTCTAATTACAACTAGAAGCAATGTATTTGGTGTACCCTGTACCAAGTAAGTATGCTTCTAATTACAACTAAAGCAAATGTATTGGTGTACCCTGTGCAGGTAAGTTTATTCTAATTACAACTAGAAGCAATGTATTGGGCCGTACCCTGTACCTAAGTAAGTATTGCTTCTAATTACAACTAGAAGCAATGTATTTGGCGTACGCTGTACCAAGTAAGTATGCTTCTAATTACAACTAGAAGCAATGTATTTGGCGTACCCTGTACCGAGTAAGTATGCTTCTAATTACAACTAGAAGTAATGTATTTGGTGTACCCTGTACCAAGTAAGTATGCTTCTAATTACAACTAGAAGTAATGATTGGGGTACTGCTACCAAGTAGTATGCTTCTAATTAAAACTAGAAGTAATTGATTTGGTGTACCCTGTGCCAGGTAAAGTATTATTCTAATTACAACTAGAAGCAATGTATTTGGGTACCCTGTACCAAGTAAGTATGCTTCTAATTACAAAATAGAAGGCAATGTATTTGGCGTACCCTGTACCAAGTAAGTATGCTTCTAATTACAACTAGAAGTAATGTATTTGGTGTACCCTGTACCAAGTAAGTATGCTTCTAATTACAACTAGAAGTAATGTATTTGGTGTACCCTGTACCAAGTAAGTATGCTTCTAATTACAACTAGAAGCAATGTATTTGGTGTACCCTGTGCCAGGTAAGTATTATTCTAATTACAACTAGAAGCAATGTATTTGGCGTACCCTGTACCAAGTAAGTATGCTTCTAATTACAACTAGAAGCAATGTATTTGGTGTACCCTGTGCCAGGTAAGTATTATTCTAATTACAACTAGAAGCAAGGTATTTGGCGTACCCCTGTACCAAGTAAGTATGCCTCTAATTAACAACTAAAGCAATGTATTTTGGGCCGTACCCTGTGCAGGTTAAGTTTATTTAATTCTAATTACAACTAGAAGCAATATTTGCGTACCCTTTGTGCCAGTAGTATTATTCTAATTACAACTAGAAGCAATGTACTTTGGTGTACACGTGCCAGTAATATTATTCTAATTACAACTAGAAGCAATGTATTTGCGTGACCCTGTGCCGTGGTATATTCTAATTACAACTAGAAGCAATGTATTTGGCGTTTACCCGTGTGCCAGGTAAGTAATTCTTCTAATTACAACAGAAGCAAATGGATTTGGTGTTACCCTGCCAAGTAGTATGCTCTAATTACAAACTAGAAGAATGTATTTGGGTACCCTGTACCAAGTAAGTATGCTTCTAATTACAACTAGAAGCAATGTATTTTGGCGTACTGTGAAGGTAAGTTAATTAAGTCTAATTACAACTTAGAAGCAATGTATTTGGCGTACCCTGTGCCAGGTAAGTATTATTCTAATTACAACTAGAAGCAATGTATTTGGTGTACCCTGTGCCAGGTAAGTATTATTCTAATTACAACTAGAAGCAATGTATTTGGTGTACCCTGTGCCAGGTAAGTATTATTCTAATTACAAAAACTGAAGCAAGTATTTGGTGTACCCCGGCCAAGGTAAGTATTATTTAATTTAC
>NC_087206.1:89328930-89491354 GCF_015104395.2 Macrobrachium nipponense
TACGAAGGCTTTGTTTGTGGGCGATGAAAAACGTGAAGGATATTTTTTAGGGCTCTAACAACAATAGCACAAAGAATCCGTTTATGGGTGATGAAAAAGGAAGGATTCTATCGTGGGCAGCAAAGAATATAAAAGATTTCTTTGCTCTTTGAGGTGACTGGTGAAAGACGTTTCCCCGTTTGCCTTACCAGTCAGCGTGACTCCTCCGAAGGCGAGACTGGCCTCCCGCCGTGCCACCAGTCCGATCATGCCAGTCACCGTCCCGTCCGGGAGAGGATTGCCGAAACTCCCATCAGCTGGGAGGATGACTCGGAAACTGTCTGGAAAAGAATTCGATAAATGTAAAGAAAGCTACAACATTTATGTTTCAAACTTAAAATATTCACAACGATTGCAGTACAGGAAAGATACTGGTGATATATCTCTGACACCTTTTAAGCCTGTGGACTTCTTACCTTTTACACACGCACAAACATATATGTGTTACAGGGAATATGTGAAATTCAGGGAGGTCACGAAATCCCTAGGGCATATGTGAAATAACCAATTCTCTTAGGAAAATTTGATCCCAGAGGGCTATAGTCAAACCAATTTACGAGCGGACTCCGAGCCCATTTGCGACGTTGCCAGATCCTACTGACCATTTTAATCCACACCTGGTTTGACCTCTTTAATCGATGGGCAGACTAAGATAAAGAATGCAAAGGCTTCGTTTGTATACGATAAAGAATGTGAAGGCTTCGTTTGTGGACGATAAAGAATGCGAATAGGCCAGCTCAATATTGGGTCTATGACAGGAAGAGGAAGAGAGTTGGCAGAGTTAATGAGGATAAAGAGAGTGGATATTTTGTGTGTGCAGGAAACTCGATGGAAGGGTAATAAAGCTAAAGAACTGGGGGATGGCTACAAGTTAATCTATAGTGGAGCAAATGAGCAGGGTAGGAATGGCGTTGGAGTAGTGTTGTCGGGGGAAATGAAGAATGCAGTGACGGAAGTGAGTAGAAAGAATGACCGCATTATGAGAGTGAAGATATGGTATGGAGGGGAAACAATGAACATCATTAGCGCTTATGCTCCACAAGTGGGCTGCACAGAGGAAGAAAAGAGCCGTTTTTGGAACGAAATGAGTGAGGTAACGCAAGAACTGGAAGAGCAGGAGAGGACTGTAGTGGGGGCAGACTTTAATGGACATGTCGGAAATGAAAAGGATGTAATTGAACGTGTGCATGGAAGACATGGGATTGGGGAGAGAAACCCAGAAGGAGAGAGTATAGTAGACTTTGCCGTGTCCTTTGATATGGCAATAGTGAACACATTCTTCAAAAAGAAGAGGGAGCACTTGATAACATACAGGAGTGGCGGTAGATGCACACAAATAGATTACCTCCTTTACAATAGATCAAGGCTGGTGGAAGTTAGGAATTGTAAAGTTATCCCAGGTGGTGACCACGTGGCCCCCCAACATAGGCTCCTTTGTATGGATTTAAAGATGAAAAGAGAAAAGAAAACGAAAAAGAATGGGGTAAAGAAAATCAAGTGGTATAAATTGTTAGGGAGGGATAATGATAAGAAGAGAGAGTTCAGGAGAAGAGTGCTGGGAGAGGTTGATCTGGGAATTGAAGATGTGGGAGAATGGTGGAGGCATAATGCATCAGTGATTAGAAGACATGGAAAGGAGATACTAGGGGAAACATCTGGAATAGTATGGGAGGAAAAGGAGAGCTGGGGTGGTGGGAAGAAGAGGTGGGGGAAGTTGGTGTGAAAGGTAAAAGGGAGGCAAAGAAGAGATTTGAAGAGTCACAGCTGCAGGAGGACAGAGAAACAAAGAAGTAAAAAGGGTGGTAGCTCAAGCTAAGGCAAGGGCATATGAAGAGGTTTATAATGAACTGGAAACCAAGGAAGGGTTGAGTAAGATGCTCAAACTGTCAAAAGTAAGAAATAAAAGAACTAAGGACATCACCCATATTAAGCAAATGAAAGATAGGAATGGTACTGTCGTAAAAAAGGAAGAAGACATCCTGAAAAGATGGAAAGAGTATTTCGAACAACTGCTAAATGAAGAAAATGAAAGACTTGTAAGAGAGGATGGACAAGTAAACATGGGAATGGTAATGGGGATATCTAGGGATGAAGTGATACGAGCCTTAAAAAGAATGAGGAATGGAAGGCAACAGAACCTGACTTAATCCCAGTCGAAGTTTGGAAAGCCTTAGGAGAGGAAGGGGTAGACATCTTGTATGATCTGATGGTAAAAATATTCGAACAGGAAAAGATACCAGAAGAATGGCGGGAAAGCATATTGATACCTATATTTAAAGGTAAAGGTGATGTCCAGGAAGAATGCAGTAATTATAGAGGTATAAAACTAATGTCTCACACGTTGAAGATTTTGGAAAGAATCATAGATAGCAGGCTGAGAGAGGAAGTTAGAATAGGGAAGGAACAGTTAGGATTTATGAAGGGAAGCGGCACAACGGATGGAATATTTTGCATAAGGCAGCTAATGGAGAAATTCAGAGAAAAACAACGAGACCTGCATCTGGTATTCATAGACCTTGAAAGGCCTATGACAGAGTGCCAAGGCAAGAAATATGGAGATGTTTGAGGGAGAAGATGGTGCCGGAAAAGTATGTCAGAGTTATTCAGGAGATGTACAGGAATGTGTATACTAGAGTGAGGAGTAGTGTTGGTGAGACGGATGGATTTGAGTAGGAGTTGGAATTACACCAGGGGTCAGCACTTAGCCCATTCATCTTTAACATCGTGATGGATGTAATGACCAGGGATGTTAGAGAAGCAGTGCCATGGTGCATATTATACGCGGATGACATTGTGTTGTGTTCAGAGGGGAGGGAGGAGTTGGAGGGGAGGTTGGAGAGGTGGAGAGCAGCACTTGAGGAGAGAGGAATGAGAATAAGCAGATCAAAAACCGAATATATGTGTTCTAGTATTACTGAGGACGGTGGAAGTAGCATAAGATTGGGTGGGGAAGAAATAAAGAAAGTACAGAAGTTCAAGTACTTAGGGTCCGTATTGGAGGATAGTGGAAGCATGGACCAAGAGGTGAGACACCGAATTCAGGCAGGATGGAATAACTGGAGGTCTGCATCAGGGGTACTCTGTGACAAGAAGGTCCCTCTGAAATTGAAAGGAAAGTTCCATAGGACGGTGGTCAGACCAGCAATGTTATATGGAACAGAAACGGCAAGTATGAGGAAAACAGAGGAGAAGAAGATGGATGTAGCAGAAATGAGAATGTTGAGATGGATGTCGGGAGTAACAAGGGAAGATAGGATTAGAAATGAGTATATAAGAGGATCAACAAAGGTAGCTGAAATATCAAAGAAAATACAGGAAGGAAGGCTTCGATGGTATGGACACCTGTTACGAAGGGAGGAACGTCATGTTGGAAGACATACGATGGAAATGGAAGTGCGGGGTAGAAGGAAGAAGGGAAGACCAAGAAAGAGATGGCGTGATTGTGTAAGGGAAGATATGGAATTGAAAGGTATAAATGAGAACGAGGCACAAGACAGAAATCGATGGAGACGACTCATTCGTAATGGCGACCCCATATAAAAATGGGTTTAAGCTAGGAAGAAGACTAAGATAAAGAGAAAGGGTAGTTTAATTCCCTCGTTATCCCAGATTTGAATGGTCAAAGAAGATAATCCTTTAATTTGGTACTGTCCCTCTAAATTGTTTCCTTCGTTATTTTTATTCTGTAAACCAATTTCATGCAGCACTTTACGAAATGATTCCTTGTAACCACCAAACCCAATATTTTCCTTCACTTGTAAAACTTTGTCTATCTTCGGAATTTCTTTCCTTGCATAAAAAGCCAGTACAGTTCGCCGTATAACGCATCGATTAAAATCGTCCACATTTGTTACGGTTTTTTATCTTTTCGTTTTCCTAAAAACCAGCTTCAAAATTCTTCTTTCGTTTCTTTAGCTTCCTTACAAATCTGATGAAAGTTGATTTTGATATCTTTGTTGCATCTGCTAGATTGATTCCAAACTTTGAAATTTCATTTTCTTTTTCCCATTCAAGAAACTTGTACACGTATGCCCTTTCGCGTTCTTCAGGACGAAGGACACGCCGCGGGGAACTACCATGGTGTTTACGGAAGCTTGCTGTGCGAGACAATGAATACGGAAGGCTATCTCGACCCATTTTATACGATTTGACCATAGGTCTCAGTGATCTGACCCAAGTGAAGAAGTGGCACAAAGTATGCCAGATCTCCAAGTTTGTCATTTTTCTTCCCTTCTGTTAGTGAAGCGAAGGTAGCCGGGTTAAGGAGAATTGGCAGAGCTGGAAATGGTCTTGGAGTCCGCTCATATAAAACACGACGAAATAGTGATTCATCTACACGTTTCGCCGTGTTTGGTACTAGTCCCTTGGGGGTCAAATGTGTTTCGCCGCGTTTAGTACCAGCCCCTGGGGGATCAAATGCTCTGCGAAATATATTTGACTTCCCCCCTCCCCCCCACCAGGGTCTAGTACTAAACACAGCGCAATACATTAGATTCCCCACGGGCTACTACTAAACACGGCGAAACAGTGTAAATGAATCACTGTTTCACCGTGTTTAATACTAGCCCCCGGGGTCCAAATGTTCCTAAGCGAATTGATCATTTCACATACTCCCTAGTATTTCGTGAAATCCCTGATTTCACATATTCCCTGTAACATATATACATATAAATACATACATATAATATATATGTATGTATGTCCTGGTAGAAGACCAATAACACCAACACCCAAAGAAAGATGGAGGAAATCCCCATTACGTGAAATTGAAGATTGTTCCGAGCGTCTGCAAAATCATGAGTTCGAAGCCTCCCGTAGCGTTCACGCTGCCGTCAGGGTTGGGTGGGCTTATGCCGAAGTGGGGCATCCTCTCCAGGGTGGTCACGTTCAGGACTCGACCCTTCATGTTGATGAGACGTTTCTCGTCGGGTACCAGAAGGTCGAGTAAGTGTTTCGTCTTCGATTCGTCAGTCTTGCCCCAGTTTCCTTGGTCATGGAGTCTGGAAAGGAGGTTTTATGGTTAGAGGAAGGAGAGAGAGAGAGAGAGAGAGAGAGAGAGAGAGAGAGAGAGAGAATCTACATTAAGATGTTAAATCAAAAGCAGCGTCGTCACTTTCCAGGTCATCTTGTAACTACTCACGCAGACACACAGCGCGGACATGGCGGTAATGTGACCTTGTTCTGAAACTGTGGATGCGGGTTCAAACTCTGCTACGGACAGTATAATTACTTCATACGCTTTCCTTTTTCTTTAAGGCTTTCTCGTAGCGGCAAGTGTATCTAATAAAAGTGTGAAGAATTCGTGAAGTTATGAAGGAACTGTGGTTATTATAATGAAGTATGTATTTGGTAGAAAGTGACCAGTGTGTATATATATATATATATATATAATATATATATATATATATATAATATATATATATATGTGTGTGTGTGTGTGTGTGTGTGTGTGTGTGTGCATAGAGAATCACAGTAGATGCACATGACTTCATTAATTAAGCGAATACCACAGGAAAATGATAAGCAGAAATCCAAGCGCTTCCGTCTTTGTTTTTACTAAGACATTATCTTAATGAAGACGAAAGCGCTTGGATTTCTGCTTATCATTTTCCTGTGGTATTCGCTTATATATATATATATATATATATATATATATATATATATATATATATATATCGAAATTCCTTTTCTGTTACCTGGTTATCCCATCACTGTCAACTGCAGTGGTGAAAACGAGAGGTAATCCTTTCGCCACTTCGGCAACGACGGTCACCCGAGTCCCCTCGAACACCAGACCTTTGTTGAGACCGACGAGAACTGCATTCAGGTCTTCGTTTCCCTTCAGGACTAGCAGCCAGCTGACGAAGTGACTGTCCAGGTAGTTGAGACGAATCTGGGCGCAGGAATCGAAAGAAGACAGTGACCCCAAACGGGTTTGAACTGTAATATATCAGCCGTGCATTTGATGTCTAGGCCAGTCCCTTACGACGCTCCTGATTGGCTGTTGATAAGCCAAATGACAGGGCTGGAAACTCTGTCTCTCTCGGGAGTTCACATAGGCAGGAAGTATGTTCCATCTCTCCTGAAATATACGTCTTTCAGGAGAGGTGGAATATACATCCTTCCTATGTGAACTCTCGAGAGAGACTGAGTGTTTCCAGCCCAGTGATGCAGTTTTTTCTTCAAAACATTGGCTTTTAGCAGTGTTACCATGTGCAGTTCATCTGATTTTTTTACTTTATTTATGGGTTGGAATGCGTATTTTCCGATGTAAAATTATTTTCCGTGATGTTAGAAAACTACATATCACTAGCTCAAATATAAAGTATTTTTGACGAAGAAAAATAGAGGATTTCAATAAAATTCACTTGTATAAATAAGCAGGATATGATTTATATCTTTATTTTCAAAATAAAACATAAAAAAGGCAAAGTGAAGAAATTTTTTCTTCAGTGTCGTGGCCTGTGGTCGGAAAAGCCACGGAGGGTTGCCAGATGTCACCAGAAAGCCACAATAATAGACGAAATTCCTCAAAACGGCAACCCTGTAATCCAGCCCCGTCATTGGCTTATCAACAGCAAATCAGGAGCGTCGTAAGGGACTGGTCTAGACGTCAGATGCACGGTTGATGTGAATCTACTATAGGAACACAAATAAAGGACAATTAAAACAAGCAAGGGAGCCGTTTCAAAGGCATATCCCGCCTCATACTACTACTACTGCTACTACTCAAAATTAACCGGGATATACAAAACCGGTTGATAATCATCCGAAATTCATAACCGGTTATTAACCGGTTAATAACATAAACACCAAAACTGGTTGAAGGGCAAAGAAAACGGAAATGTTGAGTATTCATGATATTCATTCAGTGTAAAAGAAACTTTTCCTCTTTACGATAATGAGTTTATCATTCAGAATAATATAAAGAAACATGAAATAGTATATGTTTATTTTTGATGATACCTGATATTTATTCAAGATTCTATCTTGAAGAAAAAATATAGTATTTATTAAGTTATAAACGAAAAGATGAGGTCAGAAATGAACGATGAATGATTAACCGGTTAAAAAGGGCCAGTAACCGGTTGCGAGCAAACAATTTTTAACCGATTAATAACCGGTTATTCTTGACCGGTTTGAACCCGGTGTGTCTACGCCTTTGCGGTGAGTTTAGTACGGTAAATAAGCGTCAAAAGTGAAGCTTCAGATTTCAGAGGATTTCGTTTGAAATTCACTAACTGGCAACTACGTACAATCCCTTTGAAAATTACCGTCAAAACGTAAACAACTGCAAACATCATGAAGATTATGACCCTCGAAAAATATTAGTCCCTGATAACGATCCCCGAAAGCCCTTGGGGGTCACTATTTGGGAAAGATCCGAAGATGTCGGGGGTGGAGGATTGACGACAAGGAACGTCCAATTTGTCAACAAATAACGATATGAAAAAAATTTCTAAAACTTTCGGGTTGTTATAACCTGTAATCAATGTTATTGTTAATAAATATTCATGCAATTTATTAAGTTATGGCGACACACACTACACAGGACTGATAAGCAGGATCCTTTAAATACAGAATTAAAAATTGGTAATTTTTGTGAAACTTACTGATATAGGAAACATTTGCTCAAATCCTTGCATTATATTATTTACAATATTTGCTAAAAATAACTCTATTCAAACTGGATGAATTGACTCGTGTGCCTCATTCTTATTAGATCTCTTTGTACAATTAATAAGATCACCTTTTTTTCACGAATAAAAACACGGACTTTTCTTATCAAATAATTCTATCATGTATTTGTTTAAGCAATCATTGTACATACTTCTCAAAACTAATTTCTATGCATAAATAATCGGAACTGCCAATAGGGATTTTCATTTTTCAATATACAAAACATATTTTGAATAGTCACTTAAAAACTGTCCAATATGGCTGACCATAAACAGGTATTGACGTAAGATTATTTTCCCTGAACAGTGAGGAAGATTGAATGAAATCATTTCTGATTTACTATCTATGAATCTTCCGTTTTATATCCCTAGAACACTGTTAATTTCATTTAAAGTATTTTTTTGCTGACACAATCATTGTTACGAGACAGATTTTAGGCTTTCTGTACAAAGTTTGCAACATCATTTGTTCTTAGTCTTATTTCAGAAAGGATACCCAAGATTTCACTATGGGAGCAAAGGTTATCTGTACAAGATTTGCAATATTATTTGTTCCAAGTCTTACAACAGACAAGACATCCAAGATTTACTGAGAGCCCTAAAGCAATCTGTACAAGATTTGAAATACCGTCTTACACTTGGAGACCTTAGGCTGTCTGTTCAAGATTGACAACATTTGTTCCAAGTCTTACCTCGGACGAGATATCCAAGATTTTACTTGGAGACCTTAGGCTGTCTGTGCAAGATTTATAATATCACATGTTCAAGTCTTACAACAGAGTAGATATCCACGATTTTACTGAGAGAGCATAGGCTACCTGTAAAAAATGTGCAACATCATTTGTTCTAAGTCTTAACCCGGACAAGATATCCAAGATTTTACCGAGAGGCCTTAGAGTATCTGTACAAGGTTTGCAATAACATTTATTCCAAGTCTTACCACAGAGAATATATCCAAGATTTTGCTAGGGGAGCAGAGGACCAGAAGCAACGTCTTTCCCCAAGCGGAGCTGATCAATTTCTTCGTAGTTTTAATCGACGTCTCATACTGGACCACCAGAAACCCAAACATCTTGCTGGAGAGGGTTTGAGATAAAACGGCAGCCGTTTCTGTTTAAAATATAGAAAAGAAGAAAGCATTTTATACACTAGTCGCTGGTTATGTATCAGAGGATTTATGAAACGCCATTTTTCAGGCTACGTAGGCCAAATCAAGAAAAAATTTCAGAATATTTTTGAACCTCTGATGACACGGAAATCTTGACCAATCAAGACGTTGTAGCCCGGGAATATTTTCTAGCATATTCTGGTATCTTGCCCTCAGAATCTGGGCCCAAGTTGGCTGTACTGACGGCAAGATCAGGTCGCCCCTGTTAGACGCAATGCCCAAAGGTCTTTCCTCTTAGTTTAGGTAAGAATGGCGTGGGAGAAAGACAGTGCAGTACCTTCGCCAAACTGATAAAAACAAACTGTATCAAGAATTTAGAATAATGGTTAACCAACCCACAAGGGACTCCAAGGTACCGCGCATGCGCGGTTTCAGTTTTGCAGCCAATGCTGGCTACTATGGCCCAAAATCAGACAAAAGTCGCCAAATGTAGCTTTAGCCACGATCATGAGAGCAATCCAAGGCAGGTTTGTTTGCTGCTCAGGCTAAAGTACTGGCGAATATGAGGGGTTACCCTAGATAAGAATATCAGGGAAAATGATAATGGAAACATTTAAACAGAAGCACGATAAAGGACAAAACTTGTGTGAGAATGATTATGCTAAAAGAGCCGAGATGGCGAGCTTAAGTACTGTGCCCACTAGACTCATATACTCTTGAATGTGAGCAGCACTGGAGGGTCTGCAGAAGGTCGTGATGAAAAGGGGTAATGATGTCGATGAACATTCAGATATCTAAGATCAGTAAATGTAGAAATAAAGGTCAATGAACAACTGAGTCTAAGAGAGACCAATTAGAAGGACGAGTGTTGTCAGAAGAGAATATTGTTCTATGCCGTTGTAGTATTTTCAGAGAACTGTTGAATGAAAAGGATAAAAGGCTACAAACTAGAAAGGAGTCACGAATTGATAAGATTACGAGCCAGATGTGGCAGAAAGGTGGGGATAGATTAATTTGATGGCTGACCAGGCTGTGTACGGTTATGTCCGTTTGGACGTGGTAGCGAGCAGCTATAATTCTTAGACTACAGAAGACTGAAGGATATAATTCATGCATGGATTACTGACCAAAATCTCTATGAAACGGGAACGTGACAGAAACTCGGAATAATCTGTTGTCTCCTTCCATTAACGATCACTATTTCGTAACGTAACTGAATGTGGAAACGCTGACATAGCATTTTATTCAATAGATATGCCAAGAGGGGAAAAAAAGAAACCCATCCTTACCTTCATGTTTATCGTCGTAGAGCAGTTGAACGAGGCTTGGATGATATTCTCCATCGATGGCTGTCAGTGTGGATGCTATGTCATTGGCTAATCCTCCACTGAAAAGGAGATATAGTGTAAAATTTGGGGATTTTTTTTCAACCGCCTGTTACGGCTCTCGAACAAAATGTTGATGGGTTATTTTGGCCAGAATTAGCCGGAATCGAAATTTGGATTGCTAAACACTTGGATTTCGTGATTGTTAAGTGACAGGTGATTATATATATATATATATATATATATATATATATATATATATATATATATATACTATATATATATATACACATCACATCACATCACCAGAAGTGAAAATATAAAAACCATTCACGAACGACTTCGTTAACGGCTTGCAAACAAGTCGAAACCGATCAGGACCTACTTACATACACTCAGTCTCTTATTTTATCACTTGTGGTGACACAACACACGCTAAAAGAAAAAGAAAATTCACGTCGAAGGAAAGACGTGCTTCAAGTTGAAAGACGCCTTCGATACAAAGACTGGAGTTTTACCCCGGCAGTCCTTAAAACAGTTTCGGACACAAGAGGAACCACCTGTCCTGTCCCAGACGCTTGTATAATGAGATGGTTATAAAGTTTATCGATGACAAGCGATTTTTAAACATCCATCAATCATTTTTCCAACCTAAATTGACGTTACCTGATTGATTTACTCTCCTAAGTAGGGCACGAGTAACTCTGAACCACATTCCCTACATGTTCTCCGTGGAAATCAGTAATATGCTGCTTCAAAACCCTAGTTCCTGGCTCGGGAAAAGATTTCCAGTATTGTCAACCCTCTAAGAGCTCCTTACCCCACCTAGGCACTGAAATGACCCTACTTTCACTGTCTTAAGATATAAATATTAATAAATTTGTTTTTCATGGGTTACTTATAAATAAAATACAAGACAAGCATCTGAAATTACCCTACTACATTTTGCTCAGATTTCGTGACATTTCCCCGTTACCCTACAGACCCAATTTTGAGGCAGAATTGCCCAATGCATAGGGTAATTACCCCATGGTTGGCAACACTGAAGATTTCTCCCAATAAATCCAGCCGACTTCTATAGGCCTAATAACCTGAACGTCTTTCCGACAGCAGATTTACTCACCAGCAGCTGTTAGAAGATCTTATTCCTTCTGCAACCGAGGAGGAAGTTATTGTTTCAAGATGGTGAGACACGCTGTAGGCTGGCTTCAATGATAGAAGCACCAAAAGCATAACTGCAGATGAAAAACACACGAAATTAGTCTCTCTCTCTCTCTCTCTCTCTCTCTCTCTCTCACACACACACACAACAACCACACACATACGCACACGCACACTTGCACACTGAAATACAATGATATGGAGGTCTAGTTAGTACATTTACTTTTCACAAAACGACGTGAAACACACGACCTATATATTGTTAAGGTCAATGCTCTATAAGTCCTGTTAGCTTTAATAATAGTAAAGGTTAACGTTCTTTAAATTTGCTTTACTTACACGTAAGGATGGATATGCAACTCTTCATTATCTCTGGTTGAAGAAAACCTGAAATTATAAAATAAAATATATAGGCCTAGTTGCACGTATGCATTACATATCACACTAACGTCTTAATTCAAATATAAGACAGGTTTGGCACAATCTTGCAGGAGTCGAGAAGTCTTTCTTTACATATACTGGGATGAGTGACCTACAGGTGACCTAACCTCTTTCTGGAGTAAGTCTTGTCCCGTCCTGGGAGCCTACAGGAAGCTGAGCCGTTCCAAAGGCCGTCTCGCTACTAGTACTAGAGTGTACAGCCAATGGTAGAATTCTTACAACATGCTTTCCTTTCTCAAATATATATCTTATAATATATATTTTGTTGGATGGCGTTCTTATACGTTGTTATCCATTCATACACGAGCTATTTACTTAAACATACTCCACCTCAAAGCGAAAAAACAAACCGCCACTAAAATGCGAAAGTGTTTTATCCATATTTAATTTGAGTGCTTTTGTTTCAGACAGCCAAATGCCGATAGATCGCCTCAGTTTTGGGGGGCATAAAAATTTGACGATTCTTCTTCATCGGTCGATGAATGGTGAATAATGTCCTCTATGAAGAGCTTCAAAATATATTATTAAGCTTACATTGAATATAACTCATACGAAATGGCGCAGGAAAGGTGAACACTCTTCTTTTGTCAGCGACGGAATAACAGTAAACAATAGAATGACATGGTGCATTTCGCTTCGTAAAGCTTCTTTTTGTTTTCTTTCAACTAAAATTTTAGCTCACAGACTATAAGTCAACTTTTATGAGAATGCAAATGCATTTGTCACTTTCGCAAATCTGTACTTTCCCTAAAAGCACATCGTTTGTGAACGAAAACAAAAGTGAAACAAAAGTAATCTACAGAAAACGTGACATCACACAACGCACTTGAGGAGAATTTTTTACGTTGCCTGATAATGGTCGTACAGAAATGTGGCCGGTTATCTTTTGAATGGTTAAAATCTCTGCTTATTCCAAACCATAAAGTAAAGTGGGTTCTCTCAGAAACAAAGAATTCACTTGAAAATACCGGTGTGTCATACCTAAGGTGAGTGCACTCTTCCTCTTTAAGCAAATATCGAGAGAATTATAAGAGGTCTTTTGGCAATTTTCAACGCAAACACGAATTTATTTGGTGATTTATAAAGCTGAAAAGATAACGTAGGGCGTAGGTAGACAAATGTAATATATATATATATATATATATATATATATATATATATATATATATATATATATATTATATATATATATATATATATTAGGCTGTTGCCTTGTATAATAAGGCGCCCTATGAGGTTAATGTTAGACTTGCGATAATCTTGCGCTAAGTCGGTTGGTATTGCACTTCCATATTCATGGGAGTGTCTTGGGGTTTGTAGATCACTTACGAAGTCGGTATTATCTTCTTGGTTATGACGACGATGTGTTAAACTCATGATGATTCGGCAATGATGTGAGGTTCTAGTAGAAACCACGAAGTACAAAAATACTTATATTCTCTGAATTTACATGGTGAAGATCAGGTATGATTGTACAAGTCTTCTAATGACGATAGCTTGATCGCTTCTGCCAATGATGATGGCTAATTCTATTCTCTCTACATGATAAAGCTTAGGTAAAGAGGTACAGGTCTTCTAATGACGATAGCTAACTCTCTTCTGCTCCATCTACCATCTCGGTTACAAGTTATGAAGGAAGCAGATAGTAACTCGAACATATGAACATACAATCAGATGACATAGTTACATACGAACATACAATCAGATGACATAGTTACTAATCACGTAGGCCGCTTGAGCTATAGGTCACGGTGTTTGTCTCAAGCAGGAAGCTTGGACTAAAGTTTTTAAACAATTGAATGACTACAGGTGACGGCATGTTATCTTAGCCTACTTTTATTGTATACGTCATCTTTAGCGTCTCTAGTCTGATCACATTCCTGCAAGCAATCTGGTTGACCTCTTTAGTTTTAGTCTTTTATATATATGGAATAACATTCCATATTTTTATTATGTAAACACTTACATTAGCTCGGTCAGCTACCAAAACCAACTACTGAATATTACTCAAACTTGACTTGCATTTGACTTATAGGAGTGTGATACAGACACTATGTGAAAATAGAAAGTACTTATAAGTAAAAAAAAATTCATGGTGTACACAAATACAGATTCAAGTAATAAAATATAAAACAATGATATTGGTAAATAATAGTGATCACGTGATATATAATGATACAGTTTTTCACTTCATCTCATTAAGATACATATGCTACAGAAAATACTAATGTACTCTGATAATTGCATAGAATGAAGATTAACATGATAAAAATCATATTTTAACTGATAAAAATTTCATATATGAATTGATAAAAATATTAATGTTTATGCTGATTGATTCATTGATTTTTATGCTAACTGTTATATATCTGATTCATTAATCCATATACTAACTCATATATAACTGCAGATATTGGTAAGATAAAAGGTAACAGATTGATTATAGGCTACCTGAGTGTTTTATACATATGTATATGGATTCATATAATTATGATTAATATATGTGCACTTTAAATAGATTCCCATTGCGTACACGCAAAGATATATTTAGATTCTGTTATTTATGATCATTTATATATAGGATACATGATACTGTATATAGGATACATGACCGAGGTTATACTACTTCACATTTAACTAGCGTTCGAACAACTTTTCGTCCATTACACAGTTCCAGACAACCACCTATAGCCAAATGAAATGGCCAATTTCACATGGTTAAAACAAGGGGAAAATTTGCCTGGGCCAGGTCCAACGTTCTATTTTGCTCTCATACTTGTTCTCTGCATCCTAAGCCACACGAATACGTTCGCGATGAATAAAATCATCCCCAGCACGAGTCCTTCGCCAGCAAAGTAGAGTTGAATATCCTTCGGGTTGTAATTGTCGGAAGTATGTCCCTTTTGTAGTCGATTTCCGACAGCCGCCGGAGCATTCCGCATTAAAACGAGATTAACGTCGGGATACGGGTGTCGGTCGAAGAAGTCCATGATGGTGCTTATTCCTTTCACATTGTAGGCGGTTGTTACTCGACTGCCGTCGTCCGCAGCGACGAACGATTTTTTGAAGTTGCGATGTGAAATTCTCGTACTGCAGGATACTGTAACCAGGTTCCATTAATCAGCCTGCAAGTGAAATCATACTTGTCACAAGGGCAAAGTAAATTCAGACGACATCCAAATACAGGGGGGGAGAGAGCCATTAAGACCAGACTTAACCCACATGAATTCGCTGATATTTGTGGAATTCAAAAGAGTCAGCTGTACAAACTTTTTTATCCATGGTGTTAACAATGAGTGAACCTATCCAGGTCTATGAGGACTGTAAAAATATCCATAATTATAAAAAATAAACAGATATCAATACGAATCCCAAAGAAAATTTGATATTACTGGTAGTAAGTTACTAGACAAAGAAGTGGAAAACGGAGCTATTTGTAAGATTGCCAGGCAACATAAGAGTCAAAGAGAATATTAATCATGATTCTGTATTTCTCTATGCTAACTGAAATTAAGTTGTGATAAAATCTGATCCTATGTGCCCCTAACAAAAGTTTCATATTCAATTTTCTCGCGCGCATCCTCTGAGGTTAATTTTAAAAATTTTATTAATAGGTAGGAGATGCAATGAAAAAACCCACTATGTAACTAATTTCTATATAAACTTTGGGTTTTTCAAGAAAATGTGACATTTTCCCATGAATGTTTTACTTGAATTGTAATAGGCTAATGTTGCAAGTAAATATTTCATATACATATCTTGATACTTCTAAATGTCTATGAGGTTCAGAAAAAATTAATTCATTTTATTGTTATAGAAATTCTATTTGCTTATTTTGTTCATTAATTTTAAAATGATTGCAAGTCCTTAACTAAAGTTGCATTGCACACACGGATAAGAATAGATTATGTGGTATGTCATGTGACCTATGAACCACATGTGAAGTTCATGAGCTAAGCATTCCTTTCTCCAGTCAATCTGCTTTGCAAGCGCGAGATGAAGCCTGTGCAAGCAGATATTTGAGGTTAAAGGAATCAATGCTGATACAGCAAACGCGACAGACCTTCTAGAACTGATGACGTCGTCACCAGCTTAAGAGTTACGTTACTTGCTGTAAGAGATACGACTTTAGTATTTTCAAATGATATTTTTTTGTTTTAATTCTCCACCCACATGAGAAGAATGTCTGAAAAAAAAACAGTACCAAAATTGAACAATATATTAGTCTCATGTTGGAAATCTGCACGATTGTAAATAAATGTAATACTGTTAAATTAGATATTCCTTATTCAAACTAATGAAAAGGGTTTCCATACAAATTTTATATATACTATTTGCCCTGTATAAGATTATTCACATAGATATACATTTTCACTTCTAGACTTCCTGACTTTAAAACCTCTTTTATTTTATTTTATTTTATTTATTTATTTATTTATTTATTTATTTTTTGACTACGAATATAAATCACCGGGACAGACAATATGTCAGTAGGTTTTGATATGTGTTTGAACTTTTAGCTTATTTGTCATTACTAAAGCGTTAAGTTAGAGTTCAAATCTTTACGCATATATATTTGGATATTTAATTAACCTATGGTTTTACGTTTTGCTTATTGATTTTATCGTGATTCCTTTGATTATAATTTGTAACCCTTCCGACTTCTTACGGAGTGTATTATATCGACTCCACTTGTATCCATATTTATTTTATTTTTTATATTTATTTATTTATATATTTTTTATATATATTTGATAAATTAATGGTTGGCTTGAATATGTGGAAAAGTGTTCTAGCGGCGTACCGTATAAGGCTACTTGCGGCATCAATTCTATAGATACAAGATATAAATGATATAGGTATTTAAAACCGCGAGAACCGCTATAATCCAGTTCGGATCCAATATCACGAGTTGTAACTCGTAAGACATTGGCACTTCCTATTTAATTATCCGTTATTCTACCAAACAGATTGACTCTGGGTGATAAAATATATTATTGGTTTTCTTAATGGAAAGGAATTCACACAACGTGTTAAGGAGATTATTATTGATTTACTCCACCCGAGTCACAGATTATTATGTGTTGAATTCCATGTTTACTGATTTAGCACTCATAAATATTCCTAACGCACTCAATTGCGGTGTTTGTTTTTAGTGCTATTAATTCTATATAACGTGTCAAGGAACTATTAACACTAAGAAGTGTTTATTCCCTCTGTCAGACTCGTCATTCTGTTAATAATTCTACGTATATTCTTTCAAGGATTGATTTGGCACAGGATAGGCCCCTAAACTGACAGGTGTCTTAGTGTATCCCTTGTTTTCATGACACGTGTTACAATTAGTTATGTGCTTTTTATATCTGTAAGCATTGTAGGCCAGTAAAATAGTGATTTGGCTTTCTGTGACATAATAGGGAACCCTGGATGACGGAATGCAACCAGTTTATGACGATTGGTATGAAAGAGATTATTACTACTACCTGGTCGTTAGTCATCTGCTGTCTTCTTCGGGTTTTCCTCGTCACGGACCTACATGTAATATTACATTTGATTACATTATTCTGATACACATACTTTAAATATACTTTTGCTTTAGGGTTTCTGCTCGAAGTGTTTATTGTTTGCTTAGCCGCTGACCCTGTTTCCGTTCAAAGTGTTTATTGATTTTGCTTAGCTGCTGCTGACCCTGTTTTCGTTCGAAGTGTTTATTGTTTTGTTTATCGCTGTTGACTCTTGCTTTGTTCAGTTTGTAACAGTTCGGCGCTCCGACCCAGATATTCAATGCTCGCGATCTCTTGGGTTAAGGAATTTTCTTGTTTAGATACGGTTTTAACAATAGGCACGGATGTTTCTATATCTTTTAGTCTAATTAATGGTTCTTTGCAGTATGGTGCGGGATTGCGGGATAATGCGTCAGCTATGATAATTGCTTTCCCAGGTAGATATCTTATCTTGGCTCCAAAAACCTGAATGATCATTTGTCACCGAGTTCCTTTTGGACTGTGATTAAAGCCTTTGAAAAACTCGGTAAAGGACTCATGTTCAGTAAGGACTTTATCAGGATAGCCATAGATTATGAACTTAAAATGTACTAGTGAGTTAAAGATACCTAGCCTTTCCTTGCCTATTACTGCATATTTACTTTCAGAGGGCTTTAGTTTACGTGAATAAAAAGCTATAGGAAAGAACTGTTTATCATATTACTGAAGTAGTACCCCTCTTACCCTTTGGTCTGAGGCGTCTGTTGCAAAAAAAAATTAAAAAAAAAAAATTCCTTATTTAAATCAGGGATTTTTAAGTTAGGTGAGCTGCATTATTCCGCTTTAAGATATCGAACGCCTGTTGATGCTTTTTAGACCATAATAAACAATCTACGCTCTTCTTCGTAAGATCTGTTAAAGGAGCTGCCATGATTGAAGAGTTACATATTTACATACGATTGTAATACCCACTACAGCGCCAAAGTGCTGTATCCCCCTTTTACGTTAATAGGTACCGGAAAGTTATGAATAGCCGACACCTTACCATGGACTACTTTAAGACCTTGACTAGACACATAAAACCTAGATAAACATGTTCGGTTTTTAAAAACTCACATTTAGATATTTTACTCTGAGATTATTTGTCTTTTGTCTCTGTAGCACTAGCTCTAGTTTCTGTGAATGTACTTCTAAGGTATTAGAAAAGATGACAAGATCATCCAATAGGCATGTAGGTTATCCCCTAAAAGTCTCCAAACACTATATTGTAATTGGGGCGCAACGTAAGCCGGAGGCATACGTAAAAAATTGATAATGTCCCCTGAGTGTGCTGAAAACGGTGTATGAGGTACAATCACTTAGGTAATGGTATCTGGTAAAAGCTTTTAAGTAAGTCCAAGCTGGTGAAAAATTTATTCTAACCTAATAGAGATAAGATGTCGTCGGTACATGGCACTGGAAACTATCGGGAGTCGTTTCCTTGTTTAAGCGACAGAAATCTACGCAGATACGCCAAGTCCGATCTTTTATGGCATGACGTTTGAGGGAAAAATTATATGGGCTTATTTGATTTCCTAATGACTCCTATTACTAACATTTTTCAACTTCGTCATTTATCTCTATTTTGAAATTTCATTGAGAGTCCATACGAAGGTACGTATATAGCTTTATGTTTGTCCTTAGACCGTATTTTGTGTTACATTACATCCGTTTTTTTTCCCAGAGATCACTCGCTAGTGGAGAAACTTCCTGGTATTCAGATAAAAGATAAAAAAAAATTTCTGCTGAATCACCTCTGCTTGAATGACTTTACGGATATTACTTTAGATAGAGTATAAGAGATTCATCTACGACTGGTTGGGCGGGTTTAAAAATTAGCAACAATAAAAAAAATGCGATATTTATATGTATAGGTTTTTGTGGATTACTATTTTAACTTGTTGCTGCGAGTCAACCGTGTCTAGGGCTTTGTTCGCGGAAATCGTTATATTTCAGAGTGTCGGGAAGGATTAAAATTTCATTTCCCAGCAAAGTCTTTTTACACGCACTAAGACATTCGAAGGTGCATGCTTCTCGAGATTTTGCGTGCAAACTGCAACTGCGGTTGTGGGAGAATTCTGTTGGGTCATTTGAACAATGTTACGATTTATGAGACAAATGTATAGTTCCTTTATATAAGTTATTATTTGATTAACTGTCTCATTTTTGTTCAAACGGATTTTAATATGTTTGAAGGTTTATAGGATTTTCCTTTGATAAACACGCCTTATTTTGCAGGAGGATAGATACAGATCAATGTTTTTTATAACTATAGAGGTATCTGTAAGCGCTCGCTTATCCAGACTTCTCATTAGGGAAGTTCGAAAAACAGACGGTGAGTCCGTAAATAAAGGATATTACGTGGACTAAAGGCATAAAACAAGATATTCTAATTTTTACGGGGCGTACAGTCGGGCTTAATCCACCACTACTTATAATAACTTATTGTATTAAAATTACTAGAACCTGCTCTGATTACTTGATACAGTCGTGTGATTCATAGGAAAAATCCTTTTTAATTCAAAAAGATATTGGCATGTATGATCCAACATCGCTTTTCCCCACTCTGCTAGAGTCGCTTATTGTGTGGAATTTGCTTTGCTTTGAAAACTCGGCATATTTAACTAACCTTGACCGCTTGACTGGATGACACAATACCAAAGTGCTTAAGCACGATTTGTTTGTTTCTGAAAGGGCTACTGTTTACCTATTTCTTTTTGTAATAATTAGGATCCTTCTCTTTATTACCATCGACAACGTATTGTATGTTTTTAGCATTATGTTGCTGCTAGTTATGTATAAAACAACGAACATATGAATGACGAACTATAAAGAATTGAGCGATTACTATTAAAATAAGTTATCTCTACTGCGTTATCGTGTACTTGCTGTTGTTTACTTCATTCTTTGCTAAAATTTGAAATAGTGAGGGATCCTGGTCAGCGCATTTAGCCTAATGAAAGTTTTTTATAGGCATGTTATTCCTTGCAGTCCAGCCATATTTTTAAAGTTAAGTTGAGTCATTGAGGTTCGATATTTTATATAACTCAAAAAACTCAAGGCTAAAACTGCGATCGGGACTTTGCAAAGGAGCATTTATTGTCATGACCCGAAATATTATTATCTATGCATCTGTATAAATACAGACGTCCACTGCGTAAACGCATATTCACTGTTTAATATGATTTGTTACGTAAGGGATTAATAATCACCCAAAATGATAAAATTAACCCTCTTACGCCGATTGGACGTATTAAACGTCGAGTCAAAATGTCTCCCGTATGCCGATTGGACGTACCATACGTCGACTCAAAAAAGTTTTTTTTAAAATTCGCGGAAAAATACTTATAGGCCTACCAGCCAAAATCTTTTGAATCACGCGCCTTGGGGGATGCTGGGAGATCACGGATCAAGGCCTTGTTTTGTTTTGAAGCGTGACCCAAGTGCGCATGCGCGGAATCCTTCCTTCTCGCTCCAGCCAGCATCATCGTAGCATCATCCGTCAGCGATCTTTTGCCGCAATCGTGTTTGACTGAGCTTGTGCGAGACTTTGAACATTTGTGTTGGTACAGAACGTTCATAGAGATGTCTGACCGTCGTATGACACGCGAAAGGCGCGTTTTACCCGTTCAGAAGGGATCTCGTTAGAAGAGTTTTGGACTTGGATGCTGGCGAAGGACCCAGCACCCAACCTGACCTCGCTCCTCAACGCCGTTCTGTGCGACCACGTGTCGATGAAAGTGCTTCGAATGTGTCTCATTTGCCGTTAGTAACCCCAAGGAAACATCGTGCCATCCTTAGGGGCATTCGTAGGAATTTGGGAGGGCTCAAACCAAGAGACATTGACGATTATTTATCGGAGCTCGATCGAGAGCATTTGGCAAGTCCTCATTTTGATGGCGGTTGGTCATCCAGTGACGAGGACATTACTCCCGATCATAGTGATGACGAGGATTATTTGCCCCCAATGTCCGTTCGAGGGGTCACATCCCGAAAGTGAACTAGAATTTAGTAGTTATAGTGCTTATGAGGGGGAATCTGAGGAGGGGGAGGACGATGATTTAGGATCAAGTTTTGTTGGTGATGATGATACAGAAAGCGAAGGCTTGAGTGAGGGAGATGGGCCAGTGAGGGGGGTTCGTGTGGGAAATCGTGCCCGCGCTCGTGCCCGCGCGCGCGCGCGCGCAGGGGC
The DNA here is from genome assembly GCF_015104395.2 of Macrobrachium nipponense. Taxonomy (NCBI): domain Eukaryota; kingdom Metazoa; phylum Arthropoda; class Malacostraca; order Decapoda; family Palaemonidae; genus Macrobrachium; species Macrobrachium nipponense. Next base: position 89,350,398 of record NC_087206.1, read on the forward strand.
ACGTAGAAGGTCGGATAGTCGTGCTAGCCTAGGGTCGTCCGAGAGCGACGATGGGTGGACAGAGGACCCCACACCACCTACCATGCATCCATTTACGGCAAATCCTGGGCTCACCGTACCTGTTCCCTGACTGCTCTGGGTTTTTGTTCAGCTTTTCCTTACGCGGGAATTGCTGGAGTACCTGGTAGCAGGAGACGGTGGACTACGCCAGGTATTGCCGTGATGAACTACGCACGACATTATCTTATCACTGGCGGGGCTGCGACCTCCCTGAACATGGCGCATTTTTTTGGGGCTCCACGTTTTTTTTGGATTGATTCCTGCTGCCGACGTCAGGATGTATTGGAGGCGTAATTTTCTTTTATGTACGCCCTATGTGCCCGGCATTATGCCCCGTGATACTTTCCTGGCGTTGGACAGATATTTTAACGCCTTCAAACCGAAGGCCATACCCCGGAATAACTCTGATCGCCTCATTTTAGTGCGCCCAGTGTTGGAATATATTCGTGAACGCTGTAAAACTCTCGTGATTCCTGGAAAGAACATTTCTTTAGATGAGGGGATGATGCCTTACAAAGGACGTCTAAGCATCAAAGTGTAATAACCCCAAGAAGCCGAAGAAATATGGCGTGAAATTTTTTTATTACCGAGGCCAACACTGGCTACGTCGTGGACTTTTCGGTGTATTCCGGGGTCTTCTCCACGATGCGTGACACTGTTTTCGAGCTTGTGGATCGTTTCCGTAACCAGGGATACCACCTGTTTATGGATAATTATTATAACTCGGTATCCCTGGCCCAGGAACTGTATGATGCAGGTGTTTCACGTCAGTGGTACCCTTCGGTTGGTGCGTGGGCCCCCGAATTCCCTCAAGAGGTACGCTAGCCATCAGCACATCTGGCAAGAGGAGAGACACAGTGGCGGCGGAAGGGAGCTGTCTTCGTCATCTGTTGGAAGGGTGTCCGACTCGTCCCCATGATTACGACGAGCCATGAACCTGTCCAAGAGGAGATCGTGCAGCGGAAGAAGACGCGTCGACAGGGCCGAGTTGTGTATGAGCAGTTTCGTGTTGAGCGCCCTACCGTCATTGGGCACTACAATAGGCACATGGGAGGAGTTGATCTCTTTGATCAACTCATCCAATATTATCCCTTCGCCAGGAGAACCAGAAGGTGGACACAGAAGCTCCTCAAATACATCCTTCAGTTGGCCCTCCAAAATGCCTACGTACTCTACTGTGGGACTACGGTCCCGATCCACGGAGGATGAGCCACTTACAGTTCCTTGAGGCAGCCGGGGAAGCCCTCATCAACTTTGATCCCAATGAGTGGCCTTCCATGTCTGCCCCCCTGCCCCGAGCTGTAGATCTACCCATAGAGGAAAGGGCAGACCTTCGGGGTGCCAACTTCGGTCATCCTTCTGCCGACGCCCCTGCTGCTGTACGCCCCTGCTGCCGCCGCCCCTGCTGCCGCGCCCTGCTTGCTGGCCCCTGCTGCCGCCGCCCCTGCTGACGCCCCACCCGCCCCCGCCCCTTTCTCGTCGGTAGTGGACCCTCCGTGTCGGCTAATGCCAGGGGATCACACACTGGATCTCCTAGAAGGGCGCAGGCAGAAACGGTGCGGGTGTGCCATAGAATGGCAGAAGGAGAGACACCCGGTTCTTCTGTCGCACCTGCAAGATAGCTCTATGCAGGTTCGGGGGAGTGTGACCGCAAATACCACAGTGTGGTCTTGTATTGGAGTGCGACTCAGCGGCGGTCAAGGGAGGGCGCACGGAACCGCGCCCTATCCCAGCGGCCGTAAGGGCGCGCGTCTCCCTCCTCCACCTGTACCTCGTCATGTCGAGAGGAAAAAAAATGCAAGACTCTTCAATGGGAGGAGGGAGAAAACAAGAATAGAACGAAGAGTCAGGATTACGAGTGAGTATTCTGCATTTATTTTATATTTATTTAGTTTTATATTTATTACAATTTTTTATATATCTGAATGTGTGCATGATAAATAATAATAAGACATTTCATTGTATGCGAAAAGAGAAGTGTCACCTGCATTCCTTTTATTTATGTATTGGTACCAGAATCGAAGAATGTAATATATATATTTTACGTATAAAAAAATTATTATATATATAATATATATATATATATATTTTTTTTATATATAATATATTATATATATATATATAATATATCTTATATTATCTATATATATATATATATTTATATATATATTATAAATATATTTTATAAATATTTTTTTTTTTTGGGTAAGCAAATTACTTACAGTCTAGTAATATTCAATCATTTATCTTTTCATTTTAAAACATATTGCAAGTCTCTAGAACAATATCTCGATTTATGGTGAATATTTGAAAAAAATATTTTTTATTCCGTCCGCGCGCCGATTCTCGGCCGAAAACGGAAATCTCGGAAACGCTAGGTCACATTCTCCTAATATTTGTGCCTTTTCATATTACGTTATTTTATAGTTTTATATATGGAAATGTGCGCAAAAACATGCACAATATAAACAAAAAATATTGGAAGGTTGTAGCATTTATCATTTTGAAATATTTGCATATAAAGTACGATAAGTACGAAAAAAAACTACGATCGGTCAACTTTGACTCAACCGAAAAGGTAAAAAAAACGCATTTATAACAAAAAATAAAAAAAAATCTTACAGTCTAGTAAATATTCAATCATTTATCTTCATTTTAAACATATTGCAAAGTCTCTAGAAACAATATCTCGATTTATGGTTGAATTTTTGAAAAAAAAAAATTTTTCCCCTCCGCGCGACGATTTTCGGCCGAAAATCTCGGAAACGCGTAGGTCACATTCTCCTAATATTTGTGCCTTTTCATATTACGCTTTTTTTAAAGGTTTATATATGAAATGTGCGCAAAAAAACATGCACAATATAACAAAAAATATTGGAAGGTTGTTAGCATTTATCATTTTTTGAAATATTTGCATATAAAGTACGATAAGTACGAAAAAACTACGATCGTCAACTTTGACTCAACCGAAAAGGTAAAAAAACGCATTTATAACATAAAAATCTTACAGTCTAGTAATATTCAATCATTTTTTATTTTCATTTTAAAACATATTGCAAGTCTCTAGAACAATATCTCGATTTATGGTGAAATTTATGAAAAAAATATTTTTTTTGTTTTCCCCTCCGCGCGACGATTTTCGGCCGAAAATCTCGGAAACGCGTAGGTCACATTCTCCTAATATTGTGCCTTTTCATATTACGCTTTTTTTTTAGGTTTATATATGGAAATGTGCGCAAAAACATGCACAATATAACAAAAAATATTGGAAGGTTGTAGCATTTATCATTTTGAAATATTTGCATATAAAGTACGATAAGTACGAAAAAAACTTACGATCGGTCAACTTTGACTCAACCTGAAAAAGGTCAAAAAACGCATATATAACATAAAAATCTTACAGTCTCGTAATATTCAATCATTTATCTTCATTTTAAAAACATATTTGCAAGTCTCTACAACAATATCTCGATTTATGGTGAATATTTGAAAAAAATATTTTTATTCCGTCGCGCGCCGATTCTCGGCCGAAAATCTCGGAAACGCGTAGGTCACATTCTCCTAATATTTGTGCCTTTTCATATTTACGCTTTTTTTAAAGTTTTATATATGAAAATGGTGCGCAAAAACATGCACAATATAACAAAAATTATTGGAAGGTTGTAGCATTTCTCATTTTTTGAAATGCATATTAAAGTACGATAAGTACGAAAAAACTACGATCGGTCAACTTTGACTCAACCGAAAAGGTCAAAAAACGCATATATAACATAAAAATCTTACAGTCTCGTAATATTCAATCATTTATCTTAATTTTAAAACATATTGCAAGTCTCTAGAACAATATCTCGATTTATGGTGAATATTTGAAAAAAATATTTTTATTCCGTCCGCGCGCCGATTCTCGGCCGAAAATCTTGGAAACGCGTAGGTCACATTCTCCTAATATTTGTGCCTTTTCATATTACGCTTTTTTTAAAGTTTTATATATGAAAAAGTACGCAAAAAAACATGCACAATATAACAAAAATTATTGGAAGGTTGTAGCATTTCTCATTTTTTTTATATTTGTATATAAAGTACGATAAGTACGAAAAAAACTACGATCGGTCAACTTTGACTCAACCGAAAAGGTAAAAAAACGCATTTATAACATAAAAATCTTACAGTCTAGTAATATTCAATCATTTATCTTCATTTTAAAACATATTGCAAGTCTCTAGAACAATATCTCGATTTATGGTGAATATTTGAAAAAAATATTTTTATTCCGTCCGCGCGCCGATTCTCGGCCGAAAATCTCGGAAACGCGTAGGTCACATTCTCCTAATATTTGAGCCTTTTCATATTACGCTTTTTTAAAGTTTTATATATGAAAATGTGCGCAAAACATGCACAATATAACAAAAATTATTGGAAGGTTGTAGCATTTCTCATATTTTTTATATTTGCATATAAAAAAACTTTTAACAAAAATTCGACATTCGGTCAACTTTAACTCGTTCGAAATGGTAAAAAACTGCATTTGTAAGCTAAAACTCTTACAGTATCGTAATATTCAATCATTTTCCTTCATTTCGAAACAAATTGCAAGTCTCTATAACAATATTTCGATTTATGGTGAATTTTTTAAAAAATTATTTTTTTTACATCCGCGCGCTACGAATTCATGCATCATTTTGTGATAATATTTTTCTCTGTGTTGCTTTTATCGTTTTACAATGTGTTATATATCAAAATGATCGCAATTTAGTGCACATTACAACGAAAAAAAAAGTAACTTGTTACCTCTAACCGTTTGGCGCACAGCGCGATTTGAATACAATTATATATGAAATTTCGTTTTTGCGCTATCATATATCGCATTATTTATATATGATAATGATATTATTTTTCATTTCTGATGATTGCATTCTAAACTTCAGGCAATGACAAAAAAAGGAGCCAAAAATGAACTCTTAATCTTCAAAAGTACGCGCGCTGTAAATTTTTGAAAAATTATTTTTTCCACTTCCGCGCTCACTCCAAACCAGGCCCGGCATACGGGAGACGTTTTGATTTTTAGGGCCCCGGCGTAAGAGGGTTAACATAGTATATGATTATGATATTTCAGTAGAACTTCTGGAAACAGACACTCAAAGATAAAAACTCGCAGTAGCGAAATCTCAATTATGTAGATAATTTCTGTAAAAAAAAGTAAGATTAAGAATGTCTCGTAACTTCAGCCACAGGAATAACGAAATTCGACCTGTAAAGGAAACACTCAAAGTTACTCCAAATGAATAAAAAATTGTACTTAGCTTGCTTTTGTGGGAAGACACGGTGTTCCGATAACGACACACGGCCTTGGTCCTCCTTCTCTATTTAGGGATGACCTGGTTTTTTGGCTTGAGTTTTCCCCGTGTGCGTTGTTTCGATGATTCTAGCCCTTGAAGATCCGATGCTGCAGACGCGTTTGGTTTGTTTCTTGAAGTGCCGGAAACGCTCAATAACGATGTTTTCTTGAATGATTCTAATGAGAGACGAAGCTTGCGTTGCCGTAGGAAAAGGACACGTCGGTTTTGTTTCTTGAAGTTATTCACTAAACGATGATACTAAGTTGCTTGAAGAATCTCTTGCTTTTGTCGTCGTTGAAGAGTTCTTGTTGTTTTCTGAAGTCACTCACTAAACGATGATAATAAGTTGCTTGAAGAATCTCTTGTTTTCGTCGTCGTTGACTTCTGATATACATGATTTATTATTCTGGTTTTTCTTCGTAGGACGTTGTAGAGTTCTTCTGGGACACTGCCACCACTTTTAGGGCTGTTGCCTTGTATAATAAGGCGCCCCTATGAGGTTAATGTTAGACTTGCGATAACCTTGCGCTAAGTCGGTTGGTATTGCACTTCCATATTCATGGGAGTGTCTTGGGGTTTGTAGATCACTTACGAAGTCGGTATTATCTTCTTGGTTATGACGACGATGTGTTAAACTCATGATGATTCGGCAATGATGTGAGGTTCTAGTAGAAACCACGAAGTATAAAAATACTTATATTCTCTGAATTTACATGGTGAAGATCAGGTATGATTGTACAAGTCTTCTAATGACGATAGCTTGATCGCTTCTGCCAATGATGATGGCTAATTCTATTCTCTCTACATGATAAAGCTTAGGTAAAGAGGTACAGGTCTTCTAATGACGATAGCTAACTCTCTTCTGCTCCATCTACCATCTCGGTTACAAGTTATGAAGGAAGCAGATAGTAACTCGAACATATGAACATACAATCAGATGACATAGTTACATACGAACATACAATCAGATGACATAGTTACTAATCACGTAGGCCGCTTGAGCTATAGGTCACGGTGTTTGTCTCAAGCAGGAAGCTTGGACTAAAGTTTTTAAACAATTGAATGACTACAGGTGACGGCATGTTATCTTAGCCTACTTTTATTGTATACGTCATCTTTAGCGTCTCTAGTCTGATCACATTCCTGCAAGCAATCTGGTTGACCTCTTTAGTTTTAGTCTTTTATATATGGAATAACATTCCATATTTTTATTATGTAAACACTTACATATATATATATATATATATATATATATATATATATATATATATATATATATATTATATATATATACATACATATACATATATATATATATATATATATATATATATATATATATATAATATATATATATATATATATATATATATATATATATATGCATACAGCCAGGAGAATGGTGAAATGAAATTACTTGAACCGAGCGCTTTCATGTATTTCTACACCTCATCAGGGTTCAGGTACAAGTGCCAAGAAAACAAATACAGATTCACAAGAAGACTTCGTGGCAAGACAAATGATGCTAAAAAACAAACAACGCTAACAACTACCAGACAGTCCTAATACTTAATAGCCTACTTGTTTTTAGAATACCCTTCGTTAAAATCTCATCAACTTTGTACAAACCTAGGCTGATATTCAATAAATTATCACAGTCTTGTTTAATTATACATGATTCTATTAAATTTCTTTTCACCAAATCTCTACAAAACATAATTTCCTTTGAGTCTGTCCAGTTAATACCATGATCACTATTATTCATATGTACAAATAATGCATTTGACATATTACCAGTTCTTACATATTATATTCGTGCTGTTTTAATCGAACTGCCAATGTCTTTCCACTTTGTCCCACGTAAGTTTTATTACAATTTTTACACGGAATCTTATAAATACAACCTGTTCCATTTCCAGGTAAATTTCTGATCAGCAAGTTTCTAATAGTTCCTAGAGTTTTGAACACAACATTAATACCTAGTGGTTTGACTTGTCTCGGGATGTTATTAAAGCAAGTATAAAAAGGAAGCACTACAAGATTTTTGTTTTCGAACTTATCAGTTTTTGTCAATCCATAAAACGTTTTTCGTGCCTTACAACAGGTGTTTTCAATAAAACTGTTTGGGTACCTCAAATTGCCAGCAATTCCACGTATCTTGTCAATTTCATGATCTAAAAATTCGGGGCTGCTGACCCGCAGGGCCCTTAAAAACATAGTAGAAAAAACAGCAGTCTTAGTTTTAAAATGATGGTTTGAATAAACATGTACATAAGAACAGATATTTGTGGGTTTCCTATAAACAGAAAATTTGAACTTTCTATCAAATCTATGTACCAACACATCTAAAAATGGCAATTTTCCTTCTTCCCTCTCAAGAGTGAACTTTATGGAAGGCACTGGTGCATTTAGTCTACTAAGAAAGTTGTTTACGTTCTTTTTCACTGGCCATGAACAATAGATGTCATCAACATATCTTATCCATAACACACCTCTTGGCAATAAGTTCGGTAAACATTTGCTTTCAAAAAACTCCATATATAGATTGCTATATGCATATATGATCATCACACGTCTACAGTGATTTGTTGAAATATTCATATATATATATATATATATATACTATATATATATATATATATATATATATATATCTATATATAATATTATATATATATATCTATATATATATGTATGTGTATAATATATATATATATATATATATATATATATATATATATATATATATATGTATATATATATATATATATATATATATATATATATATATGTAGTGTGTGTGTGTGTGTGTGTGTACGTGATTCATATACATGCATTAAGCTACAAATGTCCTCTAATATCCAATTCGCTCTACCTCGGATTTAATATATATTTTCATATATGATTGACCGAAGGGGAATTTTTAGTACATAATAAGTTCGTCCCCTCGTGATTTCGAACCAACGCACAGAGGTAGAATCAGGACTTCAGTGACGTCTTTACCGAGTCGGTAATGTCCCTGAAGTCCTGCTTTCTCCTCTTTGCGCCGGTTGGAACCCACGAGAGAACGGAATTATTATAAACTAAAAATTCCCCTTCGGTTAAACATGAAAATGTATCAGTTCCGAGGTAGAGCGAATTGGATATCAAAGGACACACACACACACACACACACACACACACACACATATATATATATATATATATATATATCTATATATATATATATATAATGTTTCTTAGACTCGTCTTTCCTGGGAGACTCCTGAATGTTTATATATTGTATTATATTTTATATATATATATAATATATATATTATATATATTATATATATATATCTATATATATATATACATATATAAACATTAGGAGAGTCCCAGGAAGACGAGTCTAAGAAACATTCTTTATTACGTACGAAACGTTTCACGTTGCTTCAGCACATCATCAGTCTGCAAATTGAAAGTTGTAACAATGAATTACAAGAGAAGGGAACAAATTATCATAAAAATCTGCTATAAATATAATTTGAAAACTTTAAAATGAAACATGAGCACATGAAGAAGCCTACCTATCCAAGCGCTACTAGTAAGTGACCACAGTAGTTCGTACTATAATAGATTCACATTAACCGTACATTTGACGTCTACGCCCGTCCTTTATGACGCTCCTGATTGGCTGATGAGAAGCCAATCACAGGGCTGGAAACTCTGTCTCTCGAGAGAGTTCACATAGGCAAGATGTATGTACCACCTCTCCTGAGGGATACTTTTGAAAGACGTTTCCTCGTCTCCTCTCTCTCTCTCTCTCTCTCTCTCTCTCTCTCTCTCTCTCTCTCTGTAGTGGTCACTTGGCTCTTTCCCTTCCTTGAATAGGTGGTAGCCTTCGGCGCATATGGTCATGTCTTATTTGAAAGTTTTATACTATATTTTTAGCTGACTTTCATGATAATTTGTGCCCTTATCTTGTGATTTATTATTATAATCTTTAATTTGCAGACTGGTGGTGTGCTGAAGCTCCTGAATGATTTATTGGTGGTCTTCCTGATATATGTATATTATATATTATATATATATATATTAATATATATATTATATATATATACATATATATATATATATATTATAATATATATATATATATTATATTAATATATAATTATATAAAGGTTTTTGCCACAAAGGAAAAAATGAAAAGCGAGGTAGCCAAGAACTTTCGGTCTAGCACGACCCTTTACTCAGCCTGAGTAAAGGGTCGTAGACCGAGAGTTCCTGGCTATCTCGCTTTTCATTTTTTCCTTCGTGGCAAAAACCTTTATTTATACATAGCATCACGTTTTATATACTTCGTGATCAAGTTATTCACATATATATATGTATTGTGTGTGTATATACACATACCTAGCGTTGACTGACAAGAAATACTATGCAGTTCTGAAAAAAGTTATATCATATTCAAGTGAAAGACAAGGGCTTGAATATCTTATGCACGTCTCCTTTTTTTCTGTCACTGACTCAAGGAGAGTGACGTGTTATGAATTATACAAGGCTGATTGCTCTCTCTCTCTCGCTCTCCTATATTCACGATTCTATCATTCCTAATTCGTCACTGGACAATTGGGTTGCGTACTCGCATATCAATCTGGTAGCCGGAGTTCGCTCCCAGCTGCTGCCAGTGCGGAACCAGAGGAATTTATTATTTCTGGTGATTAGAAATTCATTTCTCGATATAATGTGGTTCGAGTCCCACAATAAGCCGTGGGTCCCGTCGCTAAGTAACCAATTAGTTTTTTTTTTTCTATCATTCCTGGTTCCATACTGCCTTAGAAATCAAACAGTCAACGAAACTTGTAACAAGAGAGAGAGAGAGAGAGAGAAATTATATATATATGTGTGTGTGTGTGTTTGTGTATGTGTGTCTGTGTGTGTGTGTAAACTTAAGCTGTTACCACTTTCAGACATTGGCCACTTTCTGTGGTTCCTCCTCACTGTCCCCCAACAAACACAAACTCACCTATCATTCCATTCTCCATCTCACAACTCATTACTGTTTACCCATAAATATTGAAGCTGCATCTAAATACCCTTTTTTTCATGTTCTTTAACTTTTTGAGTCATTCTATTCATAAAGATATGCAACAGCTAGGAAGACACAACGCACCTTTGTTCCAAACCAACTTTTACAGCTAACTACTATGGGTTTCACAGACAGTGCAAGAACGTTTTTTGGCAATAACTCTGTAACGAACACTCGTATCAGTACGGGATTTTGCTATAGTGTATTACACCCAGTGCCGTAATTTATAAGAGTGTAAAGAATCACTACTTGTAAAGAATAAAGACACTTGCCACTGTACTAAGAGGCAAAAACTCGATTAGCCAGAAATGGATACGAATACAAGAGTATAAAAAAAGTTCCTCCTACCTCTCCCCCCCCCCCCCCCCAACTCCACTCCTTCCCTACCTCTCCTTTCTTCCTTCAACCGGTTCTCCCTCTCCCTCCATCCCCCCTTCTCTCTCTCTGAAAGTTGCTTCAGTTTAAACTTATTTCGAATGATTTTCTTTCTATTATCTATCTCTCTAATAATTTACATTGTTATATATTTCTAATGATCCACTCGGTTGTTACCTGCCAGTTGACTGATTTATCTATGCATTGATCAGCTCATCTGTGTGTGTGCGTGTGTGTGTGTGTGACAGTGGTATAGCCTACTGTAAATGGTTATTAGAGTGAGAGATATCGGAATGTATGGTGAGTAGTAGAACGATAGACACTATGATTGAAGGTAAAGCGACTGTTATACTTGTGTCTGGTTAATCAGCGAATCAGCCATACTTGTATTACGAAGGTGAAGAAGGGACGGCCATTTCGGAAAATAACTGTCGGCGTTTGTCACGCAACTTTAAAACTTTGTGTATATATATATATATATATATATATATATATATATATATATATATATATATATTATATATATATATATATATATATATATATATATATATATATATATATATATAAGGATCCTGCCCATAAATACACCAAAATACAGAGAGAGAAATACTATATTTCAGAGACTGCTGTCTCCTCTTCAGGTAGATGAAGAGGGAGATAGCAGTCTCTGAAATATAGTATTTTTCTCTCTATATTTGGGGTTGTTTATAGGCTCCTTTTATTAGATGGAATTCTGTTGTACAGAACATTTTTTACCAGTCATATAGATATTATCTATATATATATATATATATATATATATATATATATATATACATATACATATACATATACAATAAACATTCATGACTTAAAAATATGTGCATCGGTATAATCAAGGTTTTAATTCTAATGAATGTTCGGTAGAAAGCCTCAATCTTTATTTGTAACACAGAATAACTATAACCAGTTACCTATTCAAACCAATCTGGAGCCACTTAGCGGCTTTCTCATGGCTAAAAAAGTGAAAGGTTGCATCACAAACGAATTTCTGCAACCGTGGTGGCCATCTCTTCTTCACCTTCGTATACAAGTACTATATTGCTGATGCACTCAGTCCAAATGTCGATTGCGAAGAAGGTAACGAAACAAGTATAACAGTCGCTTTACCTTCAATCATAGTGTCTACCGTTCTACCACTCCATCATACATTCAGATATCTCTCACTCTAATAACCATTTATAGTAGGTACCACTGCCACAGAGAGAGAGAGAGAGAGAGAGAGAGAGAGAGAGAGAAATTAGTGCTGGCAGGTGACAGCCAAGTGAATCGTTAGATATATACATCAATGTAAATTAATATTAGATAAATGGATAGAAGAAATCGTGCAAAGTATGTTTAAACAGTAACTTTCAGAGAGAGAGAGATAGATGAGCGGATCAATGCATGCATCAATAAATCAGTCAATTGGCAGCTAACAACAGACTGGATCGTTAGATATATACAGTAATGTATATTATTTCATATATAAATGGTCAGAAAAAAAGTTTAAACTGAAGCAACTTTTAGAGAGAGATTACGGTACTGGGTGTAATACACTATAGCAAAATTTCGTACTGATACGAGTGTTCATTACAGAGTTATTGCCAAAAAACGTGCTTGCACTGTCTGTGAAACCCATAGTAGTCCCTCGTTGGACGAGTGGTTTACGTGCTCGCCTACAGACTCGATAGTCCCGAGTTCGATTCCCCGCTCTGCCAACGTGGAAGCAGGGAAATTTGTTTCTAGTGACTAGAAATTCATTTCTCGATATAATGTGGTTCAGATCCCACAATAAGTTGTAGGTCCCGTTGCTAGTTAACCAATTGGTTCCTGGACATGTAAAAATATCTAATCCTTTGGGCCTGCCCTAGGAGAGCTGGTAATCAGCTCAGTGGTTTGGTTAAACTAAGATATACTCAACTTTACGCTTAACCAGTCCCTCTCCTGTCTACTTTTCTTGAAACATGATCTGCTCCACCATAAAAGCTTAATCACTCTCTATGGATCATATTCGTTATACCATCCAATCTTAACAGTGACTTCACAGTGCTTCTTTGTCAGCTCAATCCTTAGTTTTTTTTCACTAAATCAATTATTCTTTCAGTTTCCTACATCACCGACACCTTTGGAACTTTTTGTCCTCATCCAAGCAAACCTTACAAACCCACTTGATCACTATATCACCACAGTACTGCGACACTTCACTTGTGAGATATCAAATCCTGGCGTCTTTCAATTCTCCAGCCTTCTAACTGTGCACTTTATGTCCTCAATAGTCAGTTTACACAAGCAATTTCAAACTTAAACTAGCCCCTTCTACTCTTGCAACATGCATCTCTGTAATATCCCTGTATCTCCCACATCAACCCAATCTTAAAAATAGGAAAAGTAATAATAATAATAATGATTATAATAATGTTCGAATTGGTCCACAATAATAAAAAGTGTTGCGAGTTCGTGTATAATTCAAAAACCATTTACAAAGCTTTCGAACCTTTCCCTGGCTTCATCTTCAGTCTGAAGCCAGGGAAGGGTTCGAAAGCTATGTAAAGGTTCTTAAATTATACACAAACTCGCAACATTTTTTATTATCGTGGACCTCTTAGAACATTATATATACTCTCGCGATAGAGAATTTTTCCCAAATAATAATAATAATAATAATAATAATAATAATAATAATAATAATAATAATAATAATAATAATAATAATAATAATAATAATAATAATAATAATAATAAGAGTTGAAGAGAAAGAAAGGGAAAAAACGGATAAGTATCAAGACCTGAAGATAGAAATAAGGATGTGGGATATGCCAGTGGAAATCGTACCCATAATCATAGGAACAATTGGCACGATCCCAAGATCCCTGAAAAGGAATCTGGAAAAACTAGAGGCTGAAGTAGCTCCAGGACTCTTGCAGAAGACTGTGATCCTAGACACGGCGCACATAGTAAGAAAAGTGGACTCCTAAGGAGCCAGGATGCAACCCGGAACCCCACACTGTAAATACCACCCAGTCGAATTGGAGGACTGTGGTAGACCGAAAAATAATACTAATAATAATAAAGTTATGTGAAGGCGCAGATTGCGTGCTGAAACTTTTATTAGTATCATTAGTATTATTAAGAAGATAACCCCCCTTCATGTGGAACAAGTCCACAGGGGCCACTGACTTGAGAATCAAGCCTCCAAAGAATATTATGGTGTTCGTTTGTGAGAAATAAGAGAAGGTAATAGGAAGAACAGAGATAAGAGATCGTTTATTAAAAAGAAAAAATGAATTAGCCAATCATTAAATAAATAGAGTGTAATTTGTTGACAGCCATTTCACGAGGAAAGATAAGTTATGTGAGTTAGGATATTTCAATAGGGAAGTGACTTGTTCGGCGTTTAAGTAGGCCTCAGACTAGACTTTTTTTTATATGCCCAAAACCTGTTACTTAGTATAATTATCGATGGAATGACACAATAATCAGAGAGAGGACATTAAACGAAGGTACAAAAGTGTTGGCATTAGAAAATTAGTCATGAATGGAGAGTGGGATCTTTTGCTGTATATATAAAGGACAGCGAAAAGAAACGGCAGAGACCAGTATAATAGAATACAGAGTTTAGGCCACAGGGCAAGCGCTGGGACCTATGAGGTCACTCAGCGCTGACAGTAGGAAGGTTCGAAAGGTGTAACAGGAGGAGCGGCACCAGTGAAAGAGTTGTAAAGCATTTGTGCAGAGAGACAACGCGAAGAAAATTAACAAATACAAATTAAACATTCCAACTTGGTGACGTCAAGATTATTTGCCATAGGACAAAGAAATAAAAATGGCAGTTTTGTGTAAACCGCCAATCAAATATGCTATAATATTCAAGGCCCATCTTAAGAAATATGACTTGATAAATGGGACATTTTTTTATTTGGTGACTTGAAACTAATGTGGTAGACGACTTTGTAAACAATTCAATGGGTCAAGGTTTGTTCATATAATGGACTTATGAGCCAAGTGACAAATCTAGACCTACATAGGCAATAACTCTAACTCATCCTATTATCATAAAACGTATTACTTTCACATGTATTTCATGAGAATTAACTATATTTTAATTCACGGAGGCCTTGGTAAATGTTTTCCTTAATATCTTTTGATACTTTTGCAATGTAGTAATAAAAAAGATATCTGTAGCAGTTTATTAGTTTCATAATAAAATACACAAGTGCGCCTAAGAAATTAATTTTTCTGTACAACGTATAATGATGTATAAAACTATGTTACGACCGGTAGCGATTCAGTTGCTCACCAGATACGGTAGAATGAGGGTGCGCCCCATCCCTCCGGAAAGTGCTGTCAGATGCAAAATCCAGGGCTAACTGTAACCTTAAACCTTAAATAAAAACTACTGATGTTAAAGGGTTGCAATTTGGTATGTTTGATGATTGGAAGTTGGATGATCAACATAGCAATTTGTAGCCCTCTAGCCTCGGTTTTGTAATATAATGCAGAAACAGACAGAGCTAATTTTAGTTACTAAGCTGAGAAATGATTTGTTTGGTTGAGCTGAAATTATGATGAAAATATATATATATATATATATATATATTATATATATATATATATATATATATATATATATATATATATATATATATATATATATATATATATATATATATATATATATATATATATAGGATTTTATAGTACCAAAATACTCTAGAAGCAGACACAGACGTGTCACAGAAAGTAAAAGCATCGGTAAGGAAAAAAATGTAAATAAATTTGCAAATATATCTACTGCAAACAAATAAAATATGATACTAGTCTTAACCGAATGAAAATAAAGTAAGGAATGCTGAAATTTCTCCCAGAACTCCAACGGGAAAAATAAGTTTTAAAATAGCCAAACGCAAGGAAATCTATATGAGACGAAAACAAGCAAGGATATTATATTGAAAGTTGATCAATTTCCCAGTAAAAAGAAGTTTCTTGTTCGAGACGTTTTTCTAGAAGAAGGGACTGACGGGTGAAAAAAAAAAAAAAAAAAAAAAAAAAAAAAAACAAAAAAAAAAAAAAAAAAAAAAAAAAAGCTCTCAACACCTCTCCAGAGACAGACAGATATCAGGAATTTAACTGAATTGTGCACACAATTTAGACCGAAGGCCAAGCGCTGGGACCTATGAGGTCATTCAACGATGAAAGAGAAACCGAGACTAAAAGGTCCGAAAGGTGTAACAGGAGAAAAACCTCGCGGTTGCGTTATGAATCAATTGTTAGGATAAGTTGGAAAGTAAGATGGAAGAAAGAGAATACTATAAAAGGAGGTACAGTGAAAGAAACGAAAGGGGTTGCAGCTAGGGGTCGAAGGCACGCTGCAGAGAATCTTAAATAATGCTTACAGTACACCACACGAGGTGCACTGACGGCACTATCCCCCTTACGGGGCGAGGGGGGTCAGATATCAGGTTTGCAATTTCACTAGAAAATTTTTTTAATTTGATTGCATAAGAAACATAGCTGAACGATTTAGAAGTAATTTAAATATATTATCAGAAACAATGTTTTTCTCCGTGACAAACGACTAGAATACATAGATAACGACAAACGAGCAATATTGAAAAGATTAGACTTACCCCTGCCTTTGATGCAGTTACTATACGAGCCTATATGAATGACAGACGGGATAAACGTTAACTCGGACTGTCCAGAAAAGATTGGAAATGATCATTTAAACTTACAGATTTTCTGAAACGCAGTTCTACCTGGTTCTGGACGACGATGACTACATTATCAACAAAACAAAAAGAATCAAGAAGAACGGGGGAAAAAATCAGATAAACAAAGAAGAAATTAATTTTTCGAAGGCAAATGAAAACTGAACGCATGGTAACCTCAAAACAAGAGTAACATTAACAATCATTCATATTGATCAAAAGTGAGACTTAAAAATAACAGCTAAAATTTTATGTAGTGAAGAGGTCATATCACCGAAGAAATATGGCTTTCGTTTCATTGCACAGAGTAATTTTTTAAAATGGATAATTTATAAATGCTCATACACAACTATGTAATAATAAACCTAGATCACATATCTACAAAATTAGGTAAATAATTATATGTTTTAATTGATAAGTCCTATTTCAATGAATGAAAAAGAGAAAATGAATCATTCAAGATAGTCCAAAGACATGAAGATGAAGTGAACACAACTTATACATCAACAAAACCTATAGGCCTAGCAAGTGTCCAGATCATTCAATTTGTAACGCCAGATTATTTGTAATCAATTCAGTTGCAGCTAATTTATTTAACACATGGTTTGTAATTTGCCTTAATGAAGAGCCTAGAAAAATTCAAAACCTAAATTCGCAAGTCCAATGATATTGCTTGTCCAAACTCCTAAGCCACTCATTCATATTTCCGAGAATAATATTTCCGTGAGTTATTCAAGAGTATTAACTGTCCTTAAACCACACATTTCAAGACTTCGAGGTGAAATTTTAATCATTAAACACATAATAAGTACATGTGGCCTCACTTATCGACGAACTGACCCAGTAGAATCACTGTCACTAAAATAGAATTTAAAACACCGAAAACAAAATGCTGTTTCGCTGGTATGGTCGCTATCGTCGTGACATGCCGCTCAGATGCCGCGAATTCGCGCCTACCCCAAAGCGATGAAATAATCATTGGTTCTGTATCATGATCAGTTACTGCCGCAGTGTGCACAACGTCAACTTCTATAGTACGAGTAAAGTGAACTACATTAAACAAGTTACATATACTTGCCTGTCATTATTAACATTACACGCTTCTGGAAAAAAAAAAAAAAAAAGCGCTTCAGTGGCGTGATCGGTATGGTCTTGACCTGCCACTTCGGTGCCCGCGAGTTCGATTCTCGGGCATTCCACTGAGGTGTGAGAGATGTCTATTTCTGGTGATAGAAGTTCACTCTAGACGTGGTTCGAAAGTCACGTAAAGCCGTTGGTCCCGTTGCTGAATAACCACTGGTTCCAGGCAACGTAAAAACATCATACAAACAAACAAATGAAAAAAAAGACTTCGCACATCCTGTAATTTCCGGTATAACACACACATTTTGAAAAAAAGAGATTATGCAGAGTAAGTCTAAACCGGCGAAGTTCTCACTAGAGTGAAGAGTGAGGACGCGGAAATACTGGTAACGATAACAATGGCTTGGTTTGTTTTTAAGAAGGCACATACCTACTAGATTTTATGAAGGACACAAATGAAGCCAGAGACCATGTCTAGAAACAACTTTGTCTTTTTTTTATTATATTTGTGGTTCCAAAGCGTCTGTACTAGATTGCACAAACGGTTGCTCTTGAACCGTAGCTTCATAAATCCTACAACGAAATTGGTTGACACTGAGAGAGGGCGAAATTTAGCAGAGAAACTTAACTAGCAGTTGACACGGGATTTAATCTCATTAACTTTTTAACTTCAAAGAATAATGACGAATAAAAGTCAGTCCTATTAATGATCTAAGAATGTTTTAATATCTTTTCAGAAGGCCAAAAAATGAAACCTATTGAAATATCTGTTTTATCCATAAATAACAAGCTATTGCGTATAACATCACCAGAAAACTGAGAGATGGTGGAACTGGCCTTTTTAAAACTGCAAATTCATTCATTTCAAGGAAAGTTGGGTAAAAATAATATTATTTTCTTTTAACCATTAAGATGAAATTCATTAGTCTATACCATTAAGATGAAATTCATTAGTCTATCTAAATTAGCTGACGCTTCCAAGTTGCAAACAAAATTTCATTTCTCACTCATCGAAAATACATCTGGTCTAGTCTTAACAAGCGTCAAGACAATTATCTTCATGCAATATCAGTAGAATGTGCCTTTCTTATATCAACAAATATATTATTTCAATATATTTTCCTGAGTTTTTAAATGATATTTTCATGTAAGCATTTTTTACATTAAAACAACTAAGCCTCGAAGCTAATCACAGCCAACTTTCCCTGCGTGTAGTCTCTCTCTCTCTCTCTCTCTCTCTCTCTCTCTCTCTCTCTCTCTCTCTCTCTGTATATATATATATATATATATATATAATATATATATGTATGTATATATATATACACATGTATGTGTGTGTGTGTGTAATATTTCTCATGAGTTTAGTAGTCTCCACTTATGAGAAATGAAGCTGCCCTTAGTCTCAATCGTGACATGGAGCGGACAGTTTAGACGGTGGAGCATGAGGATGAACCCCAGTAAAACAAAAACTCTGTAGTTAGCGGATCTCATACTGATTTTCCACCCCATCCTCCCCTTCAGGTGGATGGGGCTCTGCTGAATGAGTATCAAGTTTTAACTATAGGTGCAACTTTTGACTCCCCTTGTTTGAGAAGCATCTAATGAAAGCGTCTGCAAATGCGGCACGCAAGTTAGGTATTGCACGCAAGGCCTCCTACATCTATAACAGCGATGAAATCAACGATAACTGTTTTAGGTCATTTGGCCTTCCTTATACTATAATGCCGTTCTCCGGTGTGGATGTCTGCTTCTGCCAGAAATTTCCCTCTTTTAGATAGTGGTTCGTGGTTGTAGGTTTCTGTTTCTTAATATTAGCAGTTATGACTTGGGCCATCGACGGATGGTCTCTTGTTCGTCAATTTTTCATAATTTCTATTCTAACAGAGAACTTTCACATTCACAATTGACCCCTGATCCTCTTTTCTTGCGGAGAGCAACCAGATTCGTCGAGCAGCAGCACCAATAGGCAGTGAATGTGCCTCCAATGTCGAACTTCTCAGTTCCAGAGGTCCTCTTTCCCTCGCACCCACGGTCTAGGAATATGTGCTCTCACCGGTGGACTATGAAACAGTCTCGCTGAGGATGTATAATTGGAACTTCAAAAGTTTAAGTGAAGATGTAATGCATTACTACTCTAATAGACTTCTCCTTGCACTTTTATTGTGTATATATTTTTTCTATTTATTAAGTGTGATCTCTTCTTTCTGTATTTCCCTTTACCCCCACTTGCTTCTTCCTAATGAACACCATAATATTCTTTGGAAGCTTGAATTTCAAGTCAATGGCTCCTGTGGGTTTGTTCCATATGAACAGGCTTCCTTTTCTAAACAGCAACAACAGCAATAATAATAATAATAATAATAATAATAATAATAATAATAATAATAATTAATAAATAATAATAATAGTAAGGGCAAATTCCATTCATGAAGGCTTCCGTTTAGTCAAACATAATCATCACTTCACCGTTGTCCTATAATTTAAAATTTGGACATCACCCGACGAAACAATAGACTTTTATTTCTTATATTGCTTTCAATCAACGAATAAAAATCAATCGTATTATATACAAAAATGAATCCATGTTGAAAAAATATCTAAAATCACAGCAGATAACTTAAACAATGATTTTTAGGTTTATAATCTGGCGTTGGTTATCAACTTTGGTAAATTTGAAACTCGCCCTAAGCATGTAAACAAATTTATTCCATTTAAAGTTATTTGATCACTTCTATCAATAGTCATCAGATGTACGACAGGAAAACAGGGTGTGTAATGGCAATATCGTTTGGGCAGTTCTTTCTCCTCAACATGTCTACCTTTATATATCTTATTTTGTTATGTTACCAAATTTATAATAGGAAATCTACGATAGTGAACAGACACATTTTCAGCAGAATCAAACCAGTGAATAACAAGGCTGAACAAGTACTAAAAAAAAGGGGAATTGTTAAAGGCATTCCAAAGCCATATTTCATAATTATCTATTCTCAACTAGCAAATACTGTACAAAAACAACTGAGGTAATCCCAATAAGACAAAATGAATAGAAAAACACGCAAATCCACGAACCGTTTCCCCAAAAATAAGCGATGTGTTTGAGAGCGCTTTCCCGCCCGGCAAGGTGCCTCCCAGAAGGGCTTCTAGAGACCGAGTGTGGTCTCCTCTTTCTTCTTCTTCCGTCGATTTCTATTGCCTTCGGTCATCTATCTTTCATTGCTCTCTCTCTCTCTCTCTCTCTC
Organism: Macrobrachium nipponense; assembly: GCF_015104395.2. NCBI lineage: Eukaryota > Metazoa > Arthropoda > Malacostraca > Decapoda > Palaemonidae > Macrobrachium > Macrobrachium nipponense. The sequence goes on from NC_087206.1 coordinate 89,371,300, forward strand.
TCTCTCTCTCTCTCTCTCTCTCTGGGTTCATAATGTCTCTGCTTCATGTTTCGTAAGTCAATCAATGTCATGTCTATGCAAAGATGAACCATCATTTATTGATGGTCAGTCCTTGTTACAATAGTCTGATAATTATAATTCTCGATGTAAAAGACTTTATCGAGAGACCAATCGCAGATGTAAGTAATCAGATTTCTACTTATAAGATTCTATTTCGCCATGCCAGTTATGGAGCTTGACTTGAATCTTTATTCTAATAATATATATAATGTTGATGACTTATATATAAGAGGTATAGTTTCTTCTTAGTATTTAAATACTGCCCTTTTTGACTATTCTTGTTACGCTGTCATGCTGAAATTTTCAAGAAAGTGTCAGTTGATTGGACGAGTTCGGAGATAGCACTTGATAATAATTGAAAGGGAGTGAAAACAGAAACCCTATATTAAGAGTTTTAATAAGAAATAATAACGAGTCATTACACGCTATTCTGTGAAAGGATTTTCCATCTATTATGAATGTGAATAACATAGGTTTCTTTTAGAGAAAGGTTTTCTGATAGGCCTAGTTTACTGTGCGGGTAGAAATCATCATCACTTTGGTAGCATGTGCTTTAGAAACATGTCTAATTATTTAAGAAAATCAATGGGTAACCGAGTAATAGTAATGCAACCTGACTATAATAGCACTAACGATGGTCGGCGGGTTACCTTCCATTGACCAGTTTGGCGAAATATTTATCCCAAGAAAAACAAAAATTTAAATCGGAATCGTGAAATGCTCATTGTCACTCAACGTAAAACATGACAGGAAAGACTTGGTGACGTCTTTCATTTAATGAAGAGAGAGAGAGAGAGAGAGAGAGAGAGAGAGAGAGAGGAGAGAAGAGAGGAGATAGAGGAGAGAGAGCATTATTCTATTCAGTATATGAACCGCAAACCCGTCTACTGCTTGAATCATGCAACTGAACACAGGCCTTTGACTGACGCGTGCAGAATGTCACTTCGATCATAAGGAACAGGGATGGGCAAGTGTTTCTCAAACACTAAAGTGGCTGTGGCTTTCTTATAAATAACTTAACAGAAATACTTGTCCGGTGTCAGTCATTTTGGCGAATAATTGCGCATCTGAATCTGTCTGGATGTCCTTCTCATAATAGTCATAGGTCAACAGGAGGGGCGGATCTACAAATCGATAAGCACGTAGGCCTATGTATCTTCCTTCTCTCCCTCTTCATACAGAGAGAGAGAGAGAGAGAGAGAGAGAGAGAGAGAGAGAGAGAGAGAGAGAGAGAGAGAGAGAGAAAGCAGAAAAGAAGCTAAGGACTGAAATAGAGGGGAGGGACCTCCCTTCCTACTCTGTACCGCTTCTCTTCATGTCTCTCTTCACACACACACACACACACACACACAACACACACAGAGAGAGAGAGAGAGAGAGAGAGGTTAAGAACTGAAAGGGAGGGGAGGGACCTAACTTAAGCCCTGTGCCTCTTCTCCTCTATTTTGCAACTGCTTTTGGATCAAATTATCATTTTTCTTTTTCAAAATTCCTTTCACTATTAAATATATATGTGAGGAAACTTACGAGGGTAAAAAAATTCAGCAGTATAGCAAAACAATCATAGGCTAGATCTGCTTAAAAATGAATAAACACAAAACGAAAATATCTAGATCATGTGTCTGGTAAGGGGATTCCGGTTACTGATAACGCATCATACCATTAGCTTACCAAGATCCATACCACAGCCTGAAGCCTAACATCTGGCCTGTGGTTTAGTGTAGCACAAGTCAACATCAGAAACATTGGGGTAACACTTTGATACTTTAGTTTCTTGCCATCACAGAATTTACATTAGAAATGAAAGTATTTTTGTTACCCCAGGGAAATATAAGTTACATATTTATTGATAAAAATATGAAGACTTTCATCATATCTTAGTCCTGTGGTCTTCTGATAGTCTTACGTTACTTTTAAATCACTGGGAACTTTTTGTTTTCCCGTTCCTAGTAACTTTCGGCTAAAAAATGAAAAAAAATCCTCAATGCTACCCCTGGCAAAGGTCCTAGATATTTTCTGACTCGGCCTAGTTTTCTCTTATCCATCCAACTAAAGTATATAGGCGGGATGCCCCATTCTACATACCGTATAGGTTAGGTCAAGGAAAATAAGGCTAAGGTTCATCTCTGAGTAAAACTGAAGACTACCAATGCGGTCTGGTTTCCACGAGTCAGGAACTGGAACATTTACCCCTTTTTCTTATATTTTTATTCATATTCATATCTTTTGTTTAATAATATATTCTTGATACTTTTAAGTTCAACACCGAGGGAAATTACTGAACACTGCGTCAGTTCTACTAGTAAACTGGTAGTTACTGGCTGGTTGCAGAATGAAAGGAGCTGCCTCTAACACTGCCTCAGAGTTTGAAAGCTTAGTCCATGTTTCCAATGCTCTGGGGGTGGGGGGCGGGGGGCAGCGAAATGACCCATCCCCCATCCAGTAAGTACACAGTGTCCTACGTCAGGTTAGAAAGGTAAAACCTTTTTAGGTTTGGACACGAATTCTAGGAAAGGTTAGGTTTGTTTTCATCAGTGGGTTGGTTGATTTACAATTTTAGGCACACTTGCCAAGCACTTGGGCAACTAAGATATAACAGAAGGAAAACCTTGCTGTTGCACTATAAATCAATTGTTGGGAGAGGGTGGACAGAAGATGAAAGAAAAATATGAACGGAGGAACAGTAAAAAGAATGAAAGCAATCGCAGCTAGGTGTCGAATGACGAAGGGACGCTGCAAAGAACCTTAGTAACGCATGCATTGCACCGCATGAGGGGCACTGACGACACTATTGTTGTTCATAACTGGCCTCAGTAGTTACCGAACCCGAGGGGCACGGTAGTAGGCATCAGTTTCGCCCATACCTGTACTTGAGGTGAGATTTTGAAAGAAAACGTTTAACTAACGACTTTGTTCCGTGTTTTGCGAAGTGATTCTCTTTTTTTTTTCCTCTGTCTTAATAAAAAAAACAGTTTCCTATGCTATTGTAAGAACTGATCTACGAGCAAGCGCCCGTGCTGGCATAAGGCCAGCTTAATCTTCAACAACTATGCTATATAAGGCCTTCAGGTAAAACTGGACAACAATGCTATATTAACGTTAGGCCTTCAGTTAAAACTGGACTACTATCACGCGCAAAATGGACGCCATGTTTAGTAGTACCAGTCCTAAGGGTGAAGGTAAAAACATAACTATGGTAAATATGTATTAAGAACAGAAAACAAACTATATAAACATGAACAAAAACATGTTCTGGTCGGTGATTGGCGGGTCTTCAGTTTAAAAGTAAGATAAATTGCAAACCTCCTGTGTATCATGATTTTTTTTTCTTTTTACAGGCCTAAGGGCCCTTTCACACTATGTCGTACGTAAATGCGACACGATTTCGGACCTATCTCTAATGTACCTTTTCACACTATGTCGGTCCGACAAATTTGCCGGTCCGGCATCGCATTACAGCCGACAGGCCCCACTGGCCATGTCCGGTGCTGCACCCAGACGCGATTGCAGTTGGCCATTGCCTTCAATACGTGTCTTCACACTATGCGATTTTTTCCTGCATATACGTGCGACAGCAGTAGACTTCCACTGCTTCTGGTGATCGGGTGCATTGGGTATTGAAAACATTTGAGGGATATAAATAGTGTTATTCCCGTTGCTGAATAACCACTGGTTCCATGCAACGAAAAAAACACCATACAATAATAACAATAACAATAGTTATTCGTAAATAAGAAAGAACTACAGGTATGGATAACTTAAGTATAAACTACTGAGAAATGATTTACTAAATGATTTACAGTTTTTTTCATTAAGGTTACATATACGTTTTGATACTGAAATTATTAGAAGGTTATCGGCAGATTATTGATATAAAAGAGGATTAAAAGCTTTTGATTTCGATATATATGATTTTTTTAGAAGTTTTTATAGTTAAAACTTACGTTTTATTTGCATTAATTAATGAAACAGAGAGAGATGTGGATTTTTTTTATATTAAAGTAAAAGATTTTAGTTTTTGATATAGATATATCAGTTTATACTTTTGATAAATAGAGATGTTTCAGCTAACACTAGTTTGTTTTCATTTCTCCTTCTTAATTTCTATATGGAAAAGCAAATTTACAAGGAAAGGTCCATATTATTTCCTCTTACTTGATGGTAACTGCCAGTTGTTGTGCTGGCGAAATATCATCTCTGAATGTCGTATTTCTTTTAGCAACTGGTCATGTAGACGTGACAAGAGTTCCTCAAAGGTTGTTTTAGACATTCTGAAGTAATTAAAAAATTTATCATTATCTCTCTTAAGTGCCTTTGTGTATTCAAAGGGTGTATCCAGTGAATTTTAGGTTTTCCCTTCTTTTTTCTCAAATGTAATAAATAAGACAATTTTCTCTTCCTGTCCATCTAGTCACCACTACAGGCTGGGAGCAGACTGCAAGCGCTTGTCAAAAATTGGATCACTTTGTGCGGCAGTCGGACAAATGTACGATTTGCGCAATTTTGTGTCGCATTCAGATCCGGCACTGCAATCGTATCTTGGTGCGACAAGAATCGCATAGTGTGAAAGGGCTCTAAGGCTAAATTCAAGGCAACCACTCCATTTGCCCAGACAAAGCAAACAAGTGGACACAACGCTAGGCTTCATCAATTTTATGCCTATTTTAAGCAGACTCCTCAAATGACAATACCTTGAAGCGCCCACCTCCACGATAATACATGATTCAAATTAAGAATAGCGTTGTTAAAAAGGAAGAAACAAAGTTGAAATGACGAAGCCTTTATCTTACTATAATGGGCGTTATGTCTGTCCGTCGGTCTGTCCTTCAATCACGGCAAACGGTTCGTCCGATGGGCATGAAACTTGGCAAGGTTATAGTGGGGACCCCTAAGATGATTTATAATGGAGTTTCAAGCAACAAAAGGCATCAACGGCGCCGGAGGGGGGCGGGGCGCCTTCCCCGGAACGGGGCTGCTTCACCCGTAGACTTAATAACGTTACGAATATGCATTAATTACTTATTTTTTCTTTTCCCTCTTCGCTCTGTCCATATTCTCACTTAGCTTTCTGTTCTGCTATAGGAAAATCGAGGATTGATATTTCCACATCAGTTTACACGTGTTAATAGTAATAATAATAATATAATATAATAATGATGATATTTAGAAAGGATATTTAAAACAAAAAATCTTACAAAACATAAAACACCAAAATGATGCTTTTGGTAAGTTAAAGTTGTCGAAGGTTTAGTCAAATAATATTAATGAATATTATATCTGATATTTGATCGATACTTATCTATACATGCACAGTTATATATATATTTTAATTTTATTTAAATTTATATATAGATAGCATTATTATATAGAAGGAGGAGAGAGAGAGAGAGAGAGAGAGAGCGAGAGAGAGAGAGAAGCTATGTGAAATATGATGATGATGCATAAATCAACCGAATAGGGTCTTCATGGATGCTGCCTTAGAAAAAATGAGATACAAAATTAGGCATCGATGCATCATATAATATGTATATATGATATATATATATCTATATATATATATATATATAATAATATATACTTATATATATATATATAAAATATATATATATATACGTATGTGTGTTTGTGTAGATAGCAGGGAATTTCAACAAAAATATGAATTGTCTAGAAAAGTGTACACTCTTACAGTCAGTGTTAGTGTTTTGTGATTTGTTTTAAACTGAATACAAGCAACCGTAGAGGTGTGCTAACTATACTCTGTTTTTTTATCATCTGTCCACCCGCCTGTGGTGTTCGCGCATGGTAACACTGCGTCCCGGGCTTTAAATAGTTACGCCATGGGTAAAACTTACACATAGTGTAACTATTTAACCCCGGGACGCAGTGTTACCATGCGCGAACACCACAGGCGGTTTTTTTTTTTTTTTTTTTTTTAAGTAGACAAAGTTCCAACTGGAAACCTAACGTGGAATAGCACTTATGAAAGGAAAATTTGTAAATTAGCTAATTTTTACCATAGACTCCCCTCGCCCAGGAAAGTTTTAGACAAAATCCAAAATTCGAGGGCCGTTTCTAATTTGGCCATAACCCCCCTTTTATGTAACCCCTCATTTTTACAACTTTTGGAGTTGAAGCTAGGGCTACCTAATTTTTACCATAATTAATTAATAATATCTGATTATAACTGTGACTTAGTCATCTTCCAATAATTAACACTGTAGCTAATGAATATTATGATCAAGCAACATGTGCATAAGAGGATTTTCTTGGTTCTTTTTCTATGCGAATAAGCTGATGTAAAAATGGAGGAATGTTATTTAGAAAAGGGTTCGAGGTTGCACAGTAAACAAAATCTGGATTGTGATAAGATTACGAAATTCGCGGTAGGTTCTTTGGATCTGATTAAATCATATACCTATAAAACACATGAAAATACATTGTGGGGAAAAAGATTTCATTAGATAAAGACTAATATATAATACAAGCGAAGTAAAATCACCCTAGAATAAGGATTTCAACAATAAAGAAGTAAATTGTTATTATTAAAGATTATTCACGCTCTATATCTATGGGTACTCAGCGCCATCCATCTCCAAATAAAAATTTCCTACCATTATATAAAATTATTGCAGATGCACATTACTGTAAATTTATAAATGCAATTATTATCTTAGACGCGATTTTTAGGCGATAGGTATTAGTATTGTTACACACAAGGTAAATACCTATAAACCAGTTACGAATGTACTATAATGCAGGGATTACTATTTAATTAGATTAGAGTTGAAATATGATACAAGCGAAGTAATTTACCCCTACAATACGAACTCCCGAAATCGAAAAGTTGTTTTAGATTAAGTTGACCTTGTTTTCTTGTTCATAGAGCAGCCCGTAAAGAAGTGAGTTGTTGCTATTATTCTTCCAAAAATCCTCCACTCCCATCCTCTCCCTATCCAAACCCCCCAAAACCCCCGCCCGCCCCTCCAGCCCTCCTCCTACCAACCAGTGGTGGGCGTCGGGACTCGGGACTCGGGCGACGGGTGTTGGGTTGGGCAAGGCTTCTTGTTGCTGTCGGAGACGTCGTTTGTTTTGGGTAAATTTCACCATTTTAGCTTTGTTTCTTCTTTTCCAACAACGCCATTATCATTTCAGATTATGTATTGTTGTTAAGATATGTACGTCAGGGTAATGTCATTTGAGGATTTTGCTTAAAATAGGCTTAAAGTTGACGAAGCCAAGGCCTTGGTCCACAACTTTGCTTTTTCCCCCCTTTTTGGGGGTTTGGGGGGCAAGGGTGCCTTTTTTTTCCTTTTTAGGGGGGTAGAGGGGGGGGCCGGGGGCGAGGGAGATAGATGGTGTTTTCGATGAATTGAGCCTTAGGCTTTTAAACAAGATTAGCATTGGGTAGCGAGACTGAAACACTTTAAAAAACAAATCTTTGAAGTACCTAAAATGACAAAACTAACAAGAGAAATAGGCTTGAGGAAGACAAAAGAAATATACTTAGAAGTATATTTGTCTTATAGGCCCCTATAGCCCCAAGTCAGACCAATTCAGACAGGGCCTTTAGCTATGCTAGGCTGAAAAATCATAGGCTATTGTGTGACAATGGACGGTGGCTCTTTTGTTTCTCGTGGAATAGCTACGTCAAATTTATATTTTTCGACATCATTATGTCTCAGAGCTACACATAGGCTATATACCCTTTGGTAACCCTTTTTTTTTCCAGACCTATAGCCTAGGCCATAGGCTAGTCTCTGTCGAGAATAGGCTAATTACCCCCAGTTCCCTATACTTTGGTTTTTCATACCCATTTTTTCTTTTGCTTATGATTGTTATATAACATCGTTTATATTCATACATTCATCCTAAGGGGCTGGTACTATATAGACGGCTCCCATTTCAGCATGTAAACCTGTAGTAGTTATCGAAGTTGAGGCGCGTAGTAGGCTAGTAGTCTTCAGTTTTACCTAAAGGCCTATATAAAACATAGTCCCAATAAGAAACAGGCTTTCAAAAGCAGGGAAAAACACAAGATGAGGTACTGCCCAAAACTAAGAGTAGTCGTCAATTAGGTAGGTCGCAGAAAACTAGTCATAGTGTTTGCTCTCAAAACCTAACCTAACCCATGCAAGGCATTAGAGAGTACTAAACTACAGAAGTGGGTAAAACCATACCCTCTGGTTCAGGGCTTTAACAGGTTCCGCCAAGAAAACAAAACCGGGAGCACTTACAGATTGGCGGACCCACCGACCGAAATCGGCGGAAGAACACCAAAACCAATATGGCGGCGATACCAAAACAACAACAAACAAAGTAGGGAGCGACTACATATCCGCGACGATCGGTTTATGTGTGCTGTCAGTAATGCCATGGCAGAATGGCGCTTCGCGCCTTATCCACATACTTTAAGATTCTTGGCAGGCACGGCATGTTCTGGCAAGAGGTAATGTTGCGCTGCGTGCGCTGGCCACAGGGGTTACAGTAAGGCTACTTACCGTGGCGGATGGATTTGGGTGTCGCGCAGCCCGGGAATCTGTAAACTACCCCAAAACCGAACCAAACCTGACTTAACCAGGTCTTACCTTCTGAATCTGGCTGGGGACGCTTTACCCCTCAGGTGACACACTGAACAGCAGAAACAAGGCCTATGCTTCCGCTGAGTGGTAATGTCAGAGGCCACTCCCATCATTCTGCAAACTAGCCAGTAACTAACAGTTTCATAAAAGTAACTTACCAAGTAATTATGTAGCATGATTTTAGTAGTGTTAGTTACACCTAAACGCGTGAGCGAGCTACACGCAATTGATAGGAAAGTCAGATTCTCGCAAGGCGACATGGTCTGTGCTTTCACCTTGGGCTTCCTAGCCAAGAACGAGGATCCTAATTAGCCATGGCCTCACACTTTTTGTATATGGAACTTAACAGGTATCCTGGGCTCGGATGAAGAAGAAAGAGCTCCCTGCCCAGTCAGAGCACTTGAGGTGTTACCTGGAGAGAACGGAGAAGATCAGGGGATCCTCAAGTAACCTCTGGTGTTCGATCAAGAATCCCTCCCATCCGCTTTCCAAGAATGGCCTTTCGTTCTTTACCAGAGACCTAATTTCCGAAGCTCATTCCAGGATACAAGAAAAATTGCTTTCATTACTTGAAGTGAGAGTGCATAAGATCAGAGCTGTGGCCATCTCTCTTTCCTTTAAACATATCTTGTCTCTCTCTGCAATCCTTCAATCAACCTATTGGAGGTGTAAGTTGATATTTGCGTCACATTATTTGAAGGAAGTGGAAATGGTGTTTGACAATTACAGTACCCTTGGCCGTTGGCAGTGGCTGGCATGGTATTAGGTGAGGAAGCATAGGGGAGACACGATCTCTCTCCTATCTCTTTTCCTTGTGTCAAGGATGTCGGGTTATGGGAAGCCTGGGGGTTACCTAGTAGTACTGCTCTTGTTATGATACTGTGCTCAGGGCAAGGTCATGAATATTTTATCTTGAATCTTGTCAGCGGTCAGGCAAATCCCCTGCTGCAAGACTTCCACCAATTTAGAGGCGACTCTCGGCTCACTGCCATGTCAGTACAAGTTAAGATGAGCACTACCAGAGACGGCATCTCCTGCTGTAGTTCTCATACCAGGTGAGCTAGCGACAGACACTGAGCCCTGTTTGCCATTCCTCTAATTCAGTACTTAATAACATTCCTTTAATGCATTGAGTTAGTTCAGTCCATTCATCCCACCCCCCTAGCAATGTAGGATTCAGCTAAATAATTACTTTGTAAGTTACTTTTATAAAAATATTTTTATTATAAAATGAAGTTTTATAATTATACTTACCAAGTAATTACTAAATCAGAGCCCGTACTCCTCCCCTCCTCCCCTCTGGTTTTCATGGACATAGCGGCAATAAATGAGAATGACGCTGTGGTCTTCTGTAGCTTTCGAGTTCCTGTTGCAGTGGTCAGGACCTGTCACCCCCACATGGCAACAGTCACGGTCATGCGAATTTTTGAATTTAGGATGCCGTGCAAGGCTAATTGTTAGCTAAGTAATAACTTGGTAAGTATATATTAATAAGACTTCATTTTAATATTAAAAGATCATTTTTGTCTCGTATTTGTTCATTTTTACCAGGTCTAGCCAATTATTTTGCTATACAGGCAGACCTGGTTTACAACGGGAGTTCTGTTCTTGCGCCTCATCATAAGCCAAAAATCATTGTAAACCAAAATATCGAATGTAAATCCTAAGAAAACCTTACTTTTAATGCTGTGGGTGTATTGAAAACTATTTAAATGGCATTTTTATTGCTTTTTTTTTTAACAAATATCAATTGTTTTGCTTTTCTGGAGTCATATTTCTCTTGTCAGATTAGCGTCATAATAGTTATAAACCCTAGAACACATGTCATAAACTGGAAAATAATTTCTGAGGAATATATTTAAAAAGCTTTGTAACCTCAGAGTGTCATAAGCTGGAACCGTCGTAAACCAGGGACTGACCCTTGTATTTAATAGTGAAGGTAATTTTAAAAAAGGTTATACTATGATATTATGCCTAAAATCATATCAGTTGAATCATGTAGTGTTATTATTTTGTGATAATGGCTATTGGGCATAACATTGTTTCATCTTGAAATGCAAGAAGCCATTTATTAATAGATAGTACGTACAGTGGTCCCCCCTTATTTGTGGGGGATGCATGCCAGACCCCCCCCCCCCCCCCCGTGAATAGTTAGAACCCACAAATAGTGGGAACCCCTATAAAAATGCTTTAAACCTCCTATTTTGTTAGTTAAAACTCAAGAAAAACCCACTAAAAATTTTTATACCTGTTTTTTTTTATATATAGTTTTATCACAAAAAGTACTTTTTATGATGAAATTTATAAAAAAAAAAAAAAAAAAAACCCAGAAATTTGTGGATATTTCTCATAGAAAAATACAGCGAATAGGCAAATTTCCTGCGAATAATGAGGGGAAATGTTCCAGAGAGAAATCCACAAATGTGTGAGTGCACGAATCTGGAGAACACGAACACGGGGGCTCCACTGTAAACCTGTCATGGTCATGGTAAACCAGCAATGATACTAGGCTACCCCAATCTTTGCTGCATGTATTTAACTGTCTAAGCCTAGATTGTAAGGTTCCATGCCTAATTGAGTAAACTTTCATTTCTTACAGTGTCTTGGTAAAACTTGAGAGTTTCAAGGTTTTTCCAAGATGTATATAGTAAAAAGAAACTTTGGAAAGGTACTCCCCCCACCCTTTTCCTAAATGCCTAGTTTCAAGATACCTTTGGACTTGTTGTCCAATTTTGGCAAAATATTTAGTATAAGACTTAGTCAAGTAGAGAGAAATCAAGGTTAGAATCTATCTAAAAAAAGTACAGAAAGGAATTGATATGCTGCAGTAGAATAGGTTAGGTTATGAATGAATTTTTAACGCTATGTATATTTTTTGTAATATAATAATCCAGCTTGACACTTGCAGTTCTGAAAGCGATTTCCCCACGTACAAGTATATAGATTTGTATTTTTTTTATGAATGGTTGGTTGGTTTTGTCAAGAAACATAAAATATATTTTGAAATTTATGTTCATGCACATATAAGCCAGTATTTCACTAATTGATCTCCCTTTTATTCTGCTTGATGGTTTAGGAAAAAAAATGGGTTTGTTACATGTGTTGTGTACCAGTTACATATTTACTGTACTAGAAATTACATCATTTGTTGATTAGGTTGATTTGTATGGTGTGCTAAGAGCCTTTTGTGTATATACTTTTTTTTATATTTGAAAAGATGCTGATGAATAATACAGATAGCAAGATACAAAAATAGTGGTCTTATTGTATTGCAGGAAGCACATTTTCAAGTCATGACAAAAAATGCAGCTTTTCATCTGACAGTGACTGCAATTCTGACATCGACTTGGTTGTTAGACTCCAGTCATTCAAAAACACCAACTCCAGTATGTAGTAAAAGAGGTCTGTTATATGAAAAAGACAACAGTGCACAAGAAAAATGTTATATGACTTCCGGAGGTGACCAGTGTACATGTAATAATGGAGACAGTCAGTATTGTAAGTTGTGTTCTGGGGTAAATGTTGCTCCCACTTCAGTTTGGTGTCATGACTCTGTAGAGTCGGGTTTGAGATGCCATTTTCACAACTTGTATTATAACTCCAGGCAGCATGGTGAATTTGTATTTGTTCATGGTGCCGACTCACTGATAAGTGGCATAGATAATCTCAAGGTGCTTGAAAAACTGTACCTGTCTTCAGTAAATGGCCATAATGCATTCCAAATCAGATTATCAGTTTTGCCTTGAAACATGTGAACATCATAAACTGTGTTGTGAAATTTGAGGGAAAAACGCTGATATCAGGACGTTTCAAACCTGATAACATTCATCATGTCTTCCATGATGACCTGTTACCAACCTACTTCACGATAAGGGAGTTTTGTGCTGATATGCATGTTTGTAAAGAATCATTAAATATCATTTTTACTGATGAACATGAACGTGGAGTATACTGGGATCTGTATCTGATGTTTACCAGAAAAGTAATGAAATTACAGGATCTTGGTGTTGATGAGAACGAGTGGTATTGTTTTCAAGATACATATATAGGTCTAAATAAAATGAGTGTATGGTACCAATATGGTTTTGGTGTTTTGCAGGGCCCTGTTAAAAATCATTTTCAAGGGGCATATTTAAGACAATTTACTAACTTTGTCAGAGACCAATTAGGAGTTAGAATGCAATTTGAAAAGCAAAGTGGAGTTTTACTATCCAGAAAATTAAATAGGAAGATAATTAACGAGAAAGAGTTAGTTGATGCCATTCAAGGATTGCTTCTCACTGTGAAGGATTATGAAGAGATAACAGTGAAGACAGTGACCTTGGAAGAGGGTAACTTGAAAGGTGTAATTAGTGCATTTTCTGAGGCTGCATTGATTGTTGGTGTTCATGGGTCTGCATTGATACTTGGAATGTTTCTGCCTCCCGGATCAGTTATGGTTGAGCTGTGGCCATATGGAGTTGATCCCAGTGCAGCACCAGTCTTTAAGACTATGTGTGAACTTGATGGTTTTGATGTGATTTATATTCCTTGGACCAATGAAGACTTTCAAAATACAGTTTATCATCCAAGTTATCCCAGTCATTATGGTGGCCTTGGTCATTTACCAAAGGTGGAGCAGGATAAGGTTATCAAGGGCCTCAACACAAACAAACTTACAGGGTTGGAGTGTTGTGACGGCACTGAATGGCTCTTTCGCATATATCAAGACACAGTGGCCAATGTTGGAAATGATGCAAACCTGAAAAGTATTTCAGTTTTAAAACTGATTTCAGATGGTTTAAAAAGAGGAAAAGTACTTCTTTCTTCAAGAGCTTATACAGACAAATACTTAAGAGACAGCAAATATCCTGGGGAGGTACGCATGTTACGGTGTAATTTGGAGAGGGAGGAGACCTCTACAAAATTATATGCAAATTGGATTGAACCTTGGAATGTTGAATATTTAGAATGTGGAGAATTAGATTTTGAGGTTGTAATGCAAAGCAAAGGCAGAGAGGAGTTTAAAAAGTACCGAACTCACGAAGGCACTTTTTTGAAAAAGTTGGCTTTTAATGTTGATAAATTGGATATATGGGTGACTTGTTTATGTGATGGTTTTGAAGGTTCAACTTCATATACAGCATGTCTTTAATTTGTTGGCAAAACTTGGAGAGAATTGCTATTTTATTGTATGAAGGGTTATAATTATTCTAGTACTTGTGTTTAATACCATGTAACATTTTTTTATATAGTGTTTATTTTAAGAATGGTAAAGGTGTTATCACGTGAAGTTATCTGTATAATGTATTTTTTTTATTTTATAAAAGTTGGCTGATAATTCAACTCATGGCAGTTGATTGCAAAGAAATTTTTCACATAAAAGCAAAGTTTGTAGGATCATGTTTTGAATAAACTGTATTTTGCATGTATGTATTTATTTATTAACTATTATCTATTTTTAGAGCTGGTTATGGTCTTCCATACTTAGAATACGTCCTCGCAGGAAAATCTTCAGCGTCTAGCTTTGAGCCTTGAAATGAATCTTTTCGGTGTGATCATGCTCTAAGTTGGAAAATGAAATGCACTTGCAATAAGAGAAAAAAAGATGTGCCCAAGTATATCATATAAATGATGTATAAGATCTTCCAACTCTGGCATTACATAGTACGTTGATATTACATCTATGAAGATTTACGTACTGTATTTGATATTTGAAAGTTACCTACCGGTACAGATATTCAGCCTACGAGCAATTTAATTTAGAGAACCATTGCGTATATGCATCCTCTACATAAAGTTGATTAGGTGCAGGTTATGTTATGAATTTTCCTCCATACTCTCTGAATCACACTTCTGGTTTTTAGGTTATATCCAGTTAAATATTTAATTTCCCATGTTGTACATCCTTTCTCCAAGTATGATTGACTACTTTGGATCCACCCTTCAAAACTTTTCATTGATAGTGTTTCATGAATCTCATTGAAGAGTGTATCATTCTTGACCCTTTGAGTTTTGAGAAACATTTCTGGTCTATTCCATAGTTGCACTAAAAATTGATACATATATATTAGCCATTGAGAACATCTTAAAAAATTTTGTGAAAGCTTTTCTATTGAGAAGAAATGTATTTGGTTTTTTATTGTGCCATGTTTTGAATATAGTTCCTTGGTTTTGTCTTCGGCAACTGACTTGTATAGTAAGTTGTTGGATGTAAACTTGTTTGATAAACCATTATTATAATTATCCTTAATTCCTATTGTTGAATTCCCCTGTCATATTTGAAAACTGAAGCATCCTGCAACCAATTTTTCAACTTGTCTGATGGAAAAGAGGAGGGAAGGTAAACGGCAGGTAATTTGTGCAACTAATGATGCCCGTGTAGAGGTGCATTAAATAAGGCCAAAAAACTTCAATATCTGCTAATTTTGTAATGATTTCCACATATTTGTGTGGTGTTCATTTGCTTTTGTAATATATTTTTTAAATTGTAAAAGACTGTATTATTAGGCGCTATTCAAATTACCAATTGTTTCCATTTTAGGTACTGTAGGTTTTTGTGATGTTTTCCATTAGCAAGTTTCCTCTTTAGATGCTAATACGTAATAATATTCATTTACAGAAATCTTTTTTATAAAGTTTTGGGCCTTGAAGCTACGTAGTCTTTTCCGTTTGATTGTGCATTAAGCTGAGAAATTCAATGAATTTATTCAATACTTGCACCTCATTGCATCCTTATAGATACCTAATTGTTTCTTGTTGGTAAATCTTAAGAAAAGTGTTTTGGGTGCATGCAATAACACTCCTAAGGGTGAGGTTAAGGGTCATGAGATTCAGGCTACATCAACATCCTTAGCTGCAAGAAGAACATGGGAAAAGAAACTGTTCTAAATTTTGCCTCATGGATATTATACTGTGGGAGCTTTGCTAGGTCCAGGTGGACTTTCACGTCACCTAAGTTTGACTTTTGATGTTATAAATATGATGTTTCAGGATGATAAAAATGAGGTGGCACATTTAATCTCAAGGTCGTTTGTCCACATAGTGACTCAAAGGTGGTGGTCATTTTAAACTCTGTCTCCAAGTGAGTCAACAACGATTCTTTGCAAAAATCTTTGAATAATTATTTATTTTGGCACTGTAAACTAATTTTACCAGACTTATTTGCTAATATGCAACAAACAATAAGCAAAGATGCACCAAATATGTATATCAAAATCAAAGGTCAAACTGAGGGTCATGAAAGTGCATATGGGACCTAACTTATGTGGTAAAAATGTTGGTAGTACATTTCTATGATTACATCAAAAGTGATTGGGCAACAGCTTCCTTTTAAAATTGTTTTTGTCCTCTATTTCTAGATAGTACTATAATGTGAAAAGATTGGCTGACAATTCATCTGGCCCATCATCTACAATACAGCTCATTCATGATAAGTGCAGAAATTTGAATTTATGTCATTTGTCAGCCTGTAAAAGGTAGTCAAGCAAACAGCAAACTCACTAGAACCCATGATGGTAGAAATGTTATAATAGAGACTTCAAAAATACAATACTGCATATTGGCCTGTTGAACAATATCTCTGAGAATAACTTGTCGAAAATCATCAAATCCTGAGAACTGCCAGAAAAGAGCCAAAACAGCAGTTGCTACAAATTCCAAGGAAAAACCATACATTATCTCTAACCAAATAAAATGTCAGGGCGATACTAAAAGGTATTGCATTTACAATGAAATACCAATGAAAAACTCTGAAAAGCTACTGCTTTCAATAAGGACAGTGTCTATAATAGAACACTTATAAGTGTCCATACTAGAACATCTTGCATCACAAGAATTGCTTGAACAAATACATAAAACAATTTCAGTGTGATTTGGAATCTCTGATGGCATTTGAAGAGCAAGATGAAAGTCCACAGATGAAAAGGGTATTCATGGAACTGATGAGCACCATCGAGATAACACAGCGAGCTTACGTGTTGCCGGATGTCAGGGGAATTTGCTGAAAAATAAGCTGGACTGTATGTGTGGTCCTAATATGCTCGTATAAAGTCTGTTTTCATTTCATTTCCTTTGCTAGAGTCATAAACTTTTAACATTGAATATGGTGATTATTTTAAATATCCTTTCTGTCAGATTGTAATCATCTTGACATGAAGACATGACTATTAAATTTTAGTCCATACAGGGAAAATAAAAATACAGAACATTGCTCAAATTTTTGTGCTCTTCAGGCCCAGTGGAGGGCAAAAATTTGAGCAGATGTTCCGTTTTCGTTTTCTTGCCAAGTGGACTACAATTTAATGTACCTTCCTATGTTTTTGATGATTAACATCCACCTTAATTTTTCTTTCAGTTACTTTATTCAACAACCAGAAATTGAAAGACATGCTGATTGATTACTTCAATGATGGTATCTGCTTCACATGTCCTAAAGACAGAAGAAACTCTCAGATGTTCTTTTCAACTGAAGTAAAATCTGAAGATATTGCAGACACTTTATGGAAGACCGGTGCCACTAAAGTTTATGGAAAAATTACGTGAGGAGCACCAAAATTTTTATTTTGAACTCCAAGAAAGCTTTATTTCTGCAGACGACATGGACTTCAAATTAAGCAATTTCACTCAAAATGTACTGCCAGAGTGGGAAATATTCAATATATTATTCCCACACCATCCTCATTCTAACCACATCAAGCGCAAGAGGGACATGATATTCCAGATGATATATTATCTCATTCACAGAGGTCAAAACAAAACTTGTAACGTTTCAAGTGTGTCCAACCAAAAGTTTGCTATGTTGTCAGAGGGAAATTGCATGTTGCTGTTTTTGCAAATGTAAAGCCACTTCATTATGCAAAAAATCTGCTGAATCCAGAGCAATCATGAAGGGACTGAGAACATTATCAATAACATCAGCAATTACCCTGTATGCACATCAAATCGTACATGAAGACACATGCCCTAATAGGCGTCATGATATTTAGTGGGTACCTGAAGAATAACCACCTGGAGACAAAGCAAAGAATGGGATAAAACTGGTGATGGCCAATGATGTGAAAAGCAAGTACCTATTGAAAGCCATTCCCTACCTGGGGAAAGATGGTACCTGGCCAAGCCAAGAGATTGCCTACAACTGGGCCAAATGTTTGCAAAGGATTTGACAGAAAAGTACCACAACACCTACTGTAACACAACTACAGACAATTGGTTTACTTAGGTACATCTCATTATGGACCTGGCTCAAAACTGTGGTATGACACTTGTGGGAACAGTGAGGGCAAATAAGCAGGAAATGCTGGTTGTGATGAAAAACAAGGCCAGCTGGTTGCCTGGCAGCAGTGCCTTCCTCTTCACCAAGGACATAATGCTAGGTGTCCCACATCCCCAAAACTGCAAAGAAGAAGAATGTCCTCCTGATGTTGTCCATGCACAGGCAACCCACTATGCTTGAAAATGGGAAATCAGAGGATATTCAATTCTACAGTGAAACTAAAGGAGCAGTTGACACCTTTGATTAGATGTATGCACAGTACAGCTGCAGCAGGAAGACAAAATGGTGGCTGCTGTGCATCTTTTTCGGATCATAAATACTGCCACTATTAATTCTTTTATTATATAATATAAGGCAAACACCAAGATAGCAGGAGGCAGCGCCTCAGCGGCGTGGTTGGTATGGTATTAGCATCCCACCTCGGTGGTCGCAGGTTCGATTCTCGGCCATTCCATTGAGGACTGAGAGATTTGTATTTCTTGTGATAGATCGTCACTCTCGACGTGGTTCGGAAGTCACGTAAAGCCGTTGGTCCCGTTGCTGAATAACCACTGGTTCCATGCAACATAAAGCACTATACAAAAGAAAAACAAAAGATGGCAGGAGGCAGACTTATATAGAGGAAAAAGTACTTGCAAGAGTTGGCATTGCAGCTGATCACTCTTTCAGCTGAGGAGTGCATGAACGCCCCTACATAGCACCAGTAGGTCAAGCTGCTTATACGTCAGGTGTGTTCCCTCAACCCCCGCTAACATTGGTGCTGCTGGAGGACCCCCTGCAGCTGAGATGAAGGAGCTCATAGTCCAATGCTTTTTATGCCAGTCAAACACAGACAGGAAGACCCCCTTCAAATGCCAGACCTGCTGCCAACCTGTCTGCATGCAACACTACTACCCCATCTGCAGCGACTGTGTACGGCACAGGTTAGTTTCATGAAGTATAGATATACAGTAAATAATTGTTTTCTCATGTAAAAGTAGTCAAAATATGTACTAAAAACAGTTATAGGAGAAAATATTTTGAAAATTATTTTTGGCTTGTCTTCCTGCAGGTGGTACATTGATGGGTCTTTTAAGCCCCCCACTTCCACCTGGGATAAGTTATAATGATACAGGATTATGCCTGAAACCTTTGGTTTTTTTTGCCATTGTCTTTATACATCACACTAAATATTTAGAGTGGGTTTCACAGGCTTAAAAGTAACATTAGCCAAAAAAAAACTTTAATCGTGGTGCACTAAAAATACTCTCTCTTCCACCTCTCTTCCCTACAGTCTACGCATTCTTTGGGTGATGGCAATCCCCTGGGAGTTGAGGCACTATTCCTGTGAAGGCCTAGGACCAGTTTGGTTAACATTGGACAGTTTTTTTTATTTTTTTTATTTAATTTATTTCTTTTTTTCAAATTACAAGAGATTTTTTTCTACCTCATGTATAGATATTAAGATTTAATTTTTATGTTAATGAAACAAAGAATAATTACAGCTAATGATGTGTAGTTATTTTCAATATAGTATTTGCATAATTAATATTTTTTCATTTTCCAAAATTGGATATGATATACCCATGTTCAGTGAACTTGAAACAGGTATAAATGTTTAGTGTTCTAGGGTTAAATTCTCGCTAGTACTGTATTGGGGTACTTTGTTTTAGAACCTACTTTATTTATATTTATAATAATTATAAGTTTTGTCTGTCCTTACTGAAAAACTTGTTCTAACCAATGTTCTGGTCATTAACTCATTTTTTGTCTTGTAACCCACAGACTGGGAATTCCAACAAATATATGTTAGAAAATATACCACACTAAGCAATATAGTATGTGTGGGCAAAACGAAAGTGTTGCAAATGTAGTAAGAGATTCTCCATCAGACATTTTGGCCAGTAACTGGTGCCTTTATCAGCCCTAAGAAATTAACTTACAACCCCAGATTCCATCCACAGTATTGAACTATCATTACCTGCTAGTGTATTTAAATTTAAGTGTGTTATCAAAGGTAGATAAGGTTTCATGTGAGCTTCAGTTCAAGACTGCTTAATGGAAGCTCTACTATTAGGCTCTGGTGTCTTATGTTCACTAAACAGTAATGTTTTCCAAATTGTTTTGGGTAATTACCCAAGTTACTGTAGAGGTCATCCTTATTGGGCATAAATGTTTTTATAGAGTAAGAGAAATATGGAGTGGATTAAGCATAATTGTGTATGGTTAGAAGTCCGATGAAATCACACTACTTTCTCAGTCATCGTAATGGTGTTTGCCTTACTACATCTCTTACTAGCTTTTCTTCCGTTATCATAACATGCTAACCACTATTTTCTCAGTGACAGCTTCTTTTCCCAGCCTCTGGATCCACATCTCGGCTTAATATATGATATTAATTTTGCAAATGGAGCTTTTTCCTGGATATGGAACAGTGACTTCCCAGCCACTACTCGGTTACACAGACATTACTACTAAAAAATCCATGACATACCATGATTAAGGAAGTTATGAAATTTGAAGCGGCTCACATTTTGCTTTATAAGAAAAAAAAATTTGCAAAAATCATCCAGTTTTTTAGAAATGAAGTGGCTGTTTCCTGTAGGTTGCAGTGATCATGAGGCTTAAGTTTACCTAATACTAGTACTGTACACTACCATAACACAATGATGTGTCAAATACAATGTAGTCAAGTTCAAGTTTGTCACATCAATCATTTTACTAAGGATAGTTTTACCATATAGGGATCTATTCAGTAATAATAAGGTAATCGTATGTGGCATTGCTCATATTTGCATTTGATAGCTCCTATCCAGGAGGGAGACCACTGATGGAGCTCCCCAAATACTAGATAAATACTAAAGCAAGGTAACTTGGATGAAGAAAGGAACTTGGGCATCTAGACAACACAACTAATAGTTTTAGAAGCAGATTTAGCTCTTGAAACCAGTTTGAAGAAAGCTGTATAACTGAAACTGTTGGTAAATATGAGAGGTTAAGTTACACCTTCATACAAAATATTCAAGATTTGGATCTCCCACAATCAGCATTTACAGATGAAGAAAGCAATTTGAAATTGAAAGTGAAGAACAGAAAATGGCTGGAAGTGAAGGCAAAAGAAGTATGTGAGGTTGAATCATGTGAGATTATAATTGGAAGTTGATTGGTAGATCATAATGTAAGGCTCTCACTATAACATTGACGTAGGAAATTAAGTGGTACATCTTGGCTTAGAACCAATACATACTATTGGTAATCCAAAGGCAGAAAGGTTGAGTGTATAGGAAGTAAATATAAGCAATATTTTCAACACTTATGCAATGGTAGAAGATGACCCCATATCTGTAGTAAAACCAGTACATGTTTACAAGAGGAAGGGCAAGTGCAGGATTAGCTAAATGAACAAAAAAACAGCAGAACATTGGAGCTTACTTGTCCATGAACTCTAATGAATTATACAATGTAGCTCATATGCTTTAGTTAATCATGAAAGATGCAGGGGAGGAGACTTAATTTGAGAGAGAAAATGTGGCTTCTTCACTAGGAGGGAAAGCTTTATTTTCATTAGGATAGAAGAGCGAGAGAAGTTAGATTAACAGATATTAAGTACAAATAAAACAATCTATTTGCTTCTTTGTTCTATAACTTGAGGCCATTTTCATCAAGTGGCACTGGAGGCAATGAGGATAAGTTGAAGACAAGATCGGGATATCAGATTTCCTCCCAGTGCAAAGAAAATTTTTAGGCGTACGTAAAGAGAGATAATGGCAATTATTAATGTAAGTAGAATCACAGGTAGTAATAAAGAGAAGCTAGGATGGAGTTACATCCCCATGGGAGTGGAAAGAGTATATCATCTGAGATTGATTTGAGATTCAACCAGTAAGCATGTTGAAGTAACTTAACAACTACAAACACTTATTGTATTTTTCCAGCTTTAAGTGTAATTCAAGTTAAAGGTTTTTACATATTTCTGGGCTCAGCCGTGTCGCTCCCGTGACCTTTTATATAGGTGAGCAAGTCAGAAGCTTCTGACATGTCCAATTTAGCAGTTCTCTGGTATTATAGCAATATTTTACTAGAAATAGTGCTAAAGCAGACATATTTCACTGGGCAACACGGCTTCCTCACCCAGAAATAGATTTTTCCTACGTCAAAATCCCTTTTATAGGACATAGAAAGTTAAAGATGTGTACCTTTGCATTTCATTGATACGAGTGTTAAATCTTGTATATTACTGAAATCTTACAATTTTTGGGAATGTTACTTATGCTTACCTTCTGTTGATGTTTTGATGGATGGCCCAAAAGAATACTGTGTGGAATTTACTGAGTGGATTCCGTACTTGTAAGGCATAAGCTTCTATTTTTTTTTTTTTTCAAGTTTGAGCCATGGGTGAGGACTGTGAGGAAACACTGCAAGAATTCGGTTTTGTGCAAGAAAGACATTTTCATCCAGGGTTGTGTGCTAAATGCTTAAAAAGTCCATACCATGAAAAACTGAAGCATTGTGCGCAGTGTCAGTTGGTCTCGTATTGTTCCAGAGGTTGCCAGAAATCTGATTGGAAAGTTCACAGGTAAGAGTAATAATCATGATTATGTAAGATTTATAAGAAATGTCTGATTACATTTGTGTTTTTCCAATTTACCTAACATATTTTTATGAAATTATACAGTACGGAAATAGCAAACAAGGAGGCAATGTGTGTTTGTTGAGATTTTGAATTGGTTGGATAATACAATTGCTCTGAAGAGCAGATATCCTGTCAACTGAATTATTTCAATAGAGATTAATTTTAAATAGAAGGGTCCAATAATAGCCCCAAGCAATGGATATTGCTAGGGTCTCCTCTGAAGACGACATGCGGGACCCTTGTCTGCCCCATGATAAAGGGACGAGGGCTAATAGTTAGGAAAGGGAGTGGGTAGTAGTGCTGAGAGTTGGAACTTTGTGAGTGGGGAAGATGACTGGAAAAGGAAGAGTTGCTAATATGATTGAGAGAAGGATAAACATTTTCTCTATGCAATAGACTAGATGGAAGATGGAAGGGGAGTAAACTGAGAGAGCTGGGATGTGGAGTTATAATGCTTTTTTTAGTGGAGTAAATAAGGAGGGTAGAAATGGAGAGAGGTGGGATGTGGACCACATAATAAGTGTGAAGAGGACAAGTGACAGATTAATGGTTGTGAAATTATAATCCAAAAAGTATCTTTGCCAAGTAAATTAAATTTGCTGCAAATCATAGGAAGATTGTAAAGATGTCAGTCCATAAGTTATTTTAATTTTCTTGACAAATGTGGAGTTTAAAAATTGTGATGTTTGAGTGTATAAATGATATAAATGTTATATTTTGAGTGTTTTTCTTTAAATTACAATGTAGTGAGAATTTTGTGAGTCTGTTCAATGAGAGAGAAGGCGTGTTTTTTCTGGTCTTTGCATCATATAAAATGGCGATTTGTGCAATTAACTGCTCCAAGAATTTCCTCGCTTTTGTCATTGAATTACTAATTCACCTACTTTAATGTGTGTCACTTTTTGCATGTGACAAATTAATTTACATTATTTAACTGCCCAGCATGAGCTCTTAAACGATTGTTTCCCTTGATTTTTTCTCAACAGGCAATTTTGTTTGGCAAATGCTGTGAAATGTGGAAAGAATGTCTTTTCAGAAGCCAAAACAAAAGTTACAAGTTTTAAGAGTTGGACACAGTTCAGAACATCATTGCAGTGTGCAGTATCATTGAATCTCAATCGTGTCTTAGAACAGTTTGAAAGGGAAGTTATTTGGTTTCCAAAAGTTTGTGAGTTCTGTAAGGAATCTGATCTTTCCAAGCTGTTTCCATGCTCTGTATGTAATTCAATTTTCTATTGTTCTAAAGAGCATCTTGAACAAGATATTGACCAGCATATACACTGGTGTGGTGGGTATCTTACTTGTGTCAGTGTCGATCAGTTTTTACTTCAGAGGGATTCAGCAGATGTTAGTTTTGTCATGACTATCAAGGAAAACTTTCAGCCTCTACCAGAAGATATGACACAGCTTTTGAATTCAGAGACAAGCCTCGATCAAAAAATGATACCAACAGATGGAAAAATGCTCAAAAAATTTTTGACAGATGTGAGTTTTGCTGACAAGCTTGATGTCATAATGTACAACATTCTGGTGTCAGAAACTATGACAGATTCTATCACACTGTTATATGCTCTTGAGCAGCTTTGTATTGGAAAAGATAAAAAGAAAATCTGTGATATTACAGAGCTAAACATTCACGTGGTAGGAGCTGATGGTATGAGAGAACTTGTCTCTCTGACCCATTGGGAATATATTGCCCATCATCTGCCAAATCTGAGGAAATTAAGAGTATCATTCGTGGGTCCAGAAGTTATTCCTCCCATTGATGCTGCTGTCCCAGATGATTTTGTATATAGTGATGGTGAATTCCCGGTTTGTGAAGAGTGCAAACAAAGTGACAGGGGCTTTGAGTATAGGTTCTGTAATGTATTTTACCACCACTATGTCAAAAAGAAGCATTTTTTCAAGCCTGATGCAATAATAGCATACAACTGTGGATTTCATGCACATTCTGGATTAGAAAAGGACACATGGCCAGAAAGTCTCAAGCTGATTATTGCTGATCCTGATATTCCTCTGATATTTACTTCTTTTTCTAAGGAAGAGGCTGATAAAGAATTACAAGTTTTGACGAATTTACAGGATGTCAATATTACGCGCCCTTCTCAGCCTAACCCATTTAAAAGTCTGAGACCAGTTCGTGACTTCAGCAGGGATAACAACTGCCACATGTTTTATGTCAATCATTACATTACTTGTGTTAATGGAGAGAAAATATGTAATTATTAATATTCACAAATTACAGGAATGTTGAGTACAACATTGTCATGTTAAGGCAGGAAATACCGAGACATATTTTAATAGCACTTGAGGCAGGCAATCAGTACCTGAGTTAGGTAACAAAGCAGAAGTACAAAAATTTACCTAGCAATCAAGTTTTGTATAAAAAGGAAATGTTTATAGTACAACAAATACTGTATCTAGTACTGTTTGATATTTGTCTTTTTCATGCCACAAGTTATTCTGCAAACAATCTTTGGTGTTCAACAAAGCAGGTACAGTGTTCAATTTAAGGTTCTCGTTCAAACAGAACAGGTAGAATATTAGTGTAGTTTAGACTTAGAATATCTGTAATAAGAATTTTATTCTCAAATGAGAAAGTTTAATTCCCTTCCACACAGACAAACTCTGTTCGATGTAATGGCATTAGTGGAGAAATAGCGGGCAAGGTTCTGACTTTTCTTACTTCCGACGTCACATCGAACAAAGTTCATCAAGCAAAGCTTGACTGTGTGGACGGGGCCCTAGATTTAATTTCAAACCTAATATTTTTTATTATTAAAATTTTATGTCTTTTGGGAGTAGTGTTACATTTTATTTTCAATATTAAAATGTTATGTCGTTTGGGAGTGGTGTTACATTTTATTAGAGTTCACCATGATCAAGCTTTTCACAAAAAGGCACATACTGCCAAATTTTAGTGCCCATGTTATATTAGTACAAAGAGGAAATGGAATTTGATTTTTGGTTTCACATTTTGAGTTAATGTGAAACCACCTTTCACAATAAGGCACATGAAAGCCACGTTCTAGTACCCATATGTTAGTACAAAGAGGAAATAGCATGTAATTTTATATTAAAGATACACAGTGCAAATGAAATGGCATTTAATTTTTGGTTAACTATATGCAGTGCAAATGAAACTAAGTTTTTGAAGATGTGGCATTTATGCATGTGACCAACTATTACTGTAAATTTTTATCATATAAATATAACTTGCAAGATATTTTTATTTAGAATCTAGTGGTACAGATATTTCTCACTGGTAAAATGTATTTTAATTTTATTAAAACTTGGCTATAAGTGTTTATTTTACTCATGCCTAGGTGCTGTAGAAATTCCAAGTTTTCATTCTAAAGGAGTTTGCTGAGCACTTGCAATGGAATCTTTATTATTTCAACATTCAAAGTTGGTTTAACTAGGTCTCATTGGCACAGAGTAAGGCCAATTATGATTAGCAGGATTTTGTATAACCAATTTGCTTTTATAACAAAAATTATCATGGATGTATTTGATTCTGCCAACATGTATTCCATCTAATAATTAAAAATAAGAAACATTAGCAGATATAGTAGTATACAGTGTTCAGCAAATACTGTAGAAATATTCAACACCACCCCTTCCCTCCTCTATTATTTTAGTAAGGAACTCAAAAGAAAATTAGTCATGAAACTCAACTGATACATAATAGCCAAGAGATTTTACAATCTGCTTGAATACCTCAACGTTGAGGTTTCTGAAACAGATTGAGGTAAATCTTGTTGTTCTGCATACAACCTGGCTTGTCGTACTTTTTTTGTTCACTTTAATGGATAATTTCAGTAGAGTATTTGATTTCTATAATCACTTAAGATTGGAGGCCATACAGCCCCAATAAAGATGCAATGAGTTTTGGGCCGAAATCCAACCCATGAAAATGGTGTTGGATTTTACTGTAATCAAGCTTAGACAAAAACATCTACTGTTCCAAGGGGTATTTCAGAATTATTTATAACAAACAACAACATTTAATTGCTTTATTTAAAAACAACAAAATTCAGAATGACCAAGACAACATTTATTCCTGGCAACTGCACCACAAAATACATATAATGTACAAGTTCCTTTTTTTAAATCTGTCGGTTTCAAATCTTTTCCATTAGTTTCCATAAATTCTAAAATATATATTCACTTATAGAGAGTCAGTGGTTGGCACAAGAGGTTCTTTATATCAATAATATGAGCAAGTGCTTGTTAAGGTTTGATAAGAACACTTAAAACACACTTTTAATAAACAATCCCATGAATCCTAGAAATACAATAGCACTTAAATTTGTTGTAGCAAAGATGTAATGATAAAAAATTATAAAAATATTAGTATCTCACAAACTCTACATTCAGCTTCTTGAACTGGTTCACACTCAAGAAAACTAGAGAGAATATAAAGGTAGGTATCTGAAGGAGAGTTCACTTTGTTAATTTGTTTTCAAAAACCACACATTGCAGAACAGACACGGCACAACAGACACAAATCACACATTCCAGTGTTGAATGGTCCCATTCTTTTCGGTCCAAGGAATATTAACACGAGTAAGAGTTGGTCCCTGAGATGGAATTCTTACCAACCAGTTGGAAGATCCTCAAAAAGGAAAGATACACTTCTGCTTTGAAGAGCCTCTTAAGAGGAAATATTTTAACAATAAATATCACAGTTCACTGGCTATATAGAAACAACTTTAAACGTTTCTGTCTATTCTAGCAATCCTCTTAAAACACAGCCTTGTAAAACTTCCTATAAATCTCTCCTTAATAATGCCTAAAACGCTTAAATATACAGTACAACTAATAAAATGCCCTCAACTTCAAAAGTCAATAACAACCATTTAAGTTGCAAATTTTTCAAACTGGAGAACTTGTCTCATGTTAAACATTCCATAACCTAAGATATAGCAGGGCAATATTTTCATATGCATGGAATTTAATTGAATAAAACAACTCACTCCATATAATTACAAACTTGAGACGGCTTTCAAATGCCACTTTACAAAGACATTTTATAAATTAACGCCTTTCAACAATCGCAACTTAAAAAGAACCCAGTCTTAAAAATTGAATATATAGAGCAGCTTCACAACACCTAAAACTTTTCATTGTATCTGGAGAACATCATTGAAATCTATCTGAGTGTAGATAGACTTCTTCTGAAGTAATTAAGAGAGATGAGAATATTCAAAATACATTGGCATGACATTAGTTTTATGCTTCCTTGAAGGGGGTACTTGGTAAACAAGGTATGCAAAATACAAAGTACAGAACTAGAACTAATGGTGTTTGCAGTGTTGTAGTTATCAGGAGTACAGTATTCCTGCTCCTCACAAAACATATAACATCCTACAATGGATTTTTTTTTAAGCATTTCTTTGACCATGCCAGTTCAATGAAAACGTAGCATGCAACATATGCTATGGAAAATGAATAAACATACGGCTACTGTTGTCAATGTCAAGGTGCTTCAAAATGGGAAAACTATTTGCAACACTATAAATCTCATTTTCTATCTTATTTGGCTCTAAAGTTATTTTATAAATTGTTTGGTATATGACAAATCAGAATTTTCTTGTCCCTTTGCTAATAAACTTAATGGAAAAAAATAACAATGGTTACAAATTAATGAATCAATTATAAAGAAATCCACCTAGTACAGTTATATCAAAACTTTTGCTGATAAAACTACCATGAAAATGAAAATTTAGTTTTACTACACCTTCAAAATCTAGAAAAAAACTTCAAAATCCAAAAAAACTTCAAAATTCAGAAAAAATACTAAGTAAAACCTTGGTAACATTCTCTAAATACCCACATTACATTTTATTATACTGCAGATACAAAGAAAAACTACACCATACCAACATTCAGTCTGAATGAATAAAAACTTAGGTAAAAATAGTTAACATTGAAAGTCAGAGCAGACAAATTCTAGACAAACTTCAACAGCCCAAATTCAAATCTTCACAAGCTTGGACAAGAGAGACTACTGGCATTTCTTAAAAGTCCATAAATATACATCATTACAACTGTTATTATGGAATGTAAGCAGCAAAAGTAAATAAATAAAAAGAAACAAAATGAGGCATTAATTTACCTTTTACCCCCTCCCCTAGATATTCCAAGTCCTGGAATAATTAAATACTGTTATATTGTCTGCTCTCTCACTTATTTGATCTATAAAGGCTGGTATATTCTGAGACCAATCTAAAAGAAATAGTGAATGATAATCTTCAAAGTAAAATTCCTAAGACACTGGTACACAAAGCACATTTGACAAGAAAGCATACCATTATATACATAAAATGTCAATTGTTTCTCATAATTTACTCCTCAATAAGCTTCTAAAAGTATTTCTGTACACAAAGACTATCTTTACATAAAAACTTTTTAAATATTAAAAACCTATCAACAAATTATTATTATTTCTTAAACATTTTAGTACATAATTCTGTATTTTTCTTATTCATAACATATGTTTTTCCTGGTACTGGCGATGTTTTTCTCTTATACTTTCGCAAGACGTAATTTGTGCCTGGAAGGCGTTCCAACTTACGGACGCTAGTAACAACATTCATGTCTGGCTGCACCTGTAACAAAAATTGGCAAATCACATCACTCCTGTTAAAGATGGAATATAAAATTCAGGCCAAATGCCAATCACTTGGACGAAAGAGGTCACTCGGCACTAAAGGGGAAAGAGTCAAGGTGGTTTCAAAGGTGTAACTGGAGGAAAACCTCATGGCTGCAATATGAAACAGTTTTTAAGAGAGGGTGGAAAGTAAGATGAGAATGGAGGTACAGTAAGAGGAGGAATGAAAGGGGTCGCAGGTAGGGGCCAAAGGGACTCTGCAAAATGCCTTAATTAATCCATACAGCATACCAAGCAAGGTGCAATGATGAAATGACCCCTTTGTGTGGAGTGTACAGTATTCAACCAACAGTAAAATGATGTTATTAAAAAGTCTGATATCTTAAATAGTGGATTACCAACCTCCAAAAAATGGTTATTTTAAAACTTCACCTACATCACTTACCATCTTTAGGCACATCATTATCTCGTCATAAAAATCAAGGTCTGTGATGAAGTTGAGTTGAGCTTGTCCTCCCGTGTTAAATTCTATCAATGACTGCACAAATGAATTGTCCACACGGGCAACACCTTGCATTACCATGGCAGCACTGAAAGGAATGAAGATGTCACATAAATGCAAAGAACATGAATTATTGCAGTAATTTGCTGCTTTAGAAATCAAAGTTTAAGGTTCTGGGATACTTTTTCTTTCAAAAATGACCACAATAAAAGATACTACAAACAAATAAGAACCCATTTCTTATGATGCACTCAGACCTTTATTGATCTTAACCATGCTGTTAAAAAGGCACTACGTATTGATCTTAACCATTCTGTTGATATGAATTAACTGACTATACTCTTGAAAAGAACTTAATTCTGGTGCTAATTCACATCAGTACAGGGGGTCCTCGAGTTACGACGTTTGATCCGTTCTTACGATGCGTCGTAACACGATTTTCAGCGTAAGTCGGAACATTGAAAAATACCACATGATTTAATGTAAATACCTATCAAATAACAAGAGAGAACAATTCCTTACCTTTATTAGTTTGATTGGCTTGCACACTGGAGAGGAAGCTGCGGTGCTGGAGAGAATGGGGGAGTTAGTGAAAGAGAAAAGAACCCAAGAAGTTGCTGGAGATGCTGGGCAGATGATTCCCTGAGGTGAGGCAGAACATAACTAGTACTGAGATGCTGAGGCAGTGATTCTTGAGGTGAGCAG
Organism: Macrobrachium nipponense; assembly: GCF_015104395.2. Lineage (NCBI taxonomy): Eukaryota > Metazoa > Arthropoda > Malacostraca > Decapoda > Palaemonidae > Macrobrachium > Macrobrachium nipponense. The sequence goes on from NC_087206.1 coordinate 89,401,627, forward strand.
AACATACTACTGGAGATGTTGGGGCAGGTGAGTCTTTAGGTGAGGCAGAACCTACAGAAGGTGCTGGATGATACTGGGGCAGGTGAGTCTGGGTTAGCAGAACATTCAGAAGGTGCTGGAGATTGTGGGCAGGCGAGTCTGGATTAGCAGAGGCAGCTGAGGTAGAGGGTACAGGATCTCCTGCAGGCCTCTCTACCTTCTTAAAATACTGCTCCAGGTTAGTCTGAACAGAGAGCGACCTCTTTTCATCCAAGATCTCCTTGTAACACTGCATCAAATCCATGACGCCTCTGGAAACCCTAGTGAAACCTGTCCAAGTTGGGATCCTGAGCCTCAAAGTTGACAACGCTTGCTGCAACTCTGCAAAACCTCTTATCAAGTCCTGCCTTGTGAAAGCCTTAGGCTCTGGGGTGGGTGCTTCTTCTTCTTCCTCTATTATCTGCTTCTCCAGTTGTATCAGGTCCTCAGCAGATAACTCCTCTGCCATGAGACTCCAGCAGCTCTGTAACATCATCAACCTCCATCTCCAAATTGATTTCCTTACTCAGGGCAACAACGTTCTTGACAACTAGCTGAACTGTGTCCTCAAACCCATGGAAATCATTCACAAATTGAGGACAAATTTTCTTCCAGACACCATTCATGTTTGTTTGCTTAACCTCCTCCCCCAGGAAATTAGCAATGTTCTTTACAGCATCAAGGATGTTGTAGGATTTCCAAAAGTCCTTCAGAGTCAAGTCCTTCTTGGTTTCAGTTGCCTGTAAAGCCATAGCAATTGTCCTTCGTAGGTAGTAGGCCTTGAACGAAGCAATCACTCCTTGGTCCATAGGCTGTAAAAGGGCCGTGGTATTAGGTGGAAGGTAAACCACCTTGACATTAGGGTTTGAAGTCTCCCAGCTGGGCAGGGTGTCCAGGGGCATTGTCTAGCACTAGCAACACCTTAAAGGGGATACCCTTGGAGGCGCAATACCGCTCCACACTTGGAACAAAATGGTTTACGAACCAGTCCTCAAACACTGCAAGTGTCACCCATGCTTCTTGTTGGACTTCCAAATTACTGGTAGTTGACCCTTCCAAATGCCCTTGAGTGCCCTTGGATTTTCAGCCTGATACACCAACAAGGGCTTCAGTTTGAAGTCGCCAGCAGCATTACCCCCCAAAGAAGTAAAGTTAGCCTCTCCTTGCTGGCTTTATGACCGGGTGCTGACTTCTCCTCCTTGGCGATGTAAGTGCGGTTAGGCATACGTTTCCAAAACAAACCTGTCTCGTCTACGTTAAACACTTGCTGAGCAGAATAACCCCCCTCCTTAATTATCTCAGACAACGCTTTAGGAAATTCACTCGTCGCTGCTTTCTCATCCCCACTAGCAGCTTCACCTTGCAATTTAAGGTTATGGTAATTGGCCCGAGCCTTAAATCGCATAAACCAACCCCTACTAGCCACAAACTCTTCACTTTCACTTCCCTCCCCCTTTTCTTTTCAACAAGCTTCAAACAATCTTTTCGCCTTCTCCTGAATCACCATAAGGCTGACTGGGATACGCCGTTGATTTTGGTCTTCCAAACCAAAGCACCAATAACCTTTCCATTTCAATTATTTTAGACCACTACGCTGCTTATTATCACTGTCGCTTTCATAGGAGCAGATCCTTTCACATGTTCAACGATGCGCTCTTTATCTTTGATAATGGTAGCAACGGTCGAACGGCTAAGGCCAAGCGAGCGGCCAATGTTTGTTGGCGTTTCTCCCTTCTCAGATCGCTTTATAATGTCCACTTTAATTTCCATGGTGATGGCCTTTCTTTTCTTCGATGCACTACCATCAGAAGAGTCCGCCTTGCGCTTGGGAGCCATAACAAAGAGCAAAAAGTTACAAAAACGATACAACCACGAGGGAGAGAGAGGCAGTGTAAACAACCAAAATGGCGTATGGGCGAGGAATGAGCGTAGCGAAGCGACGCCGTCCTCTCCTCCACAAAGCGTATTCTTCCGCCGTGCGCCCGGAACCACAACTAGTTCGCGTATATTGTTTACGTTGCTTACGACGCTAAACCGCGTAAGACGGAACGACGCAAAATATTATTTTTTTATATTTTTATGGGGGCGCGTTCGTAACCACGAAACATCGTAAGTCGAGACCAGCGTAACCCGAGGACTTACTGTATTGGTAATTAAAATATTTTATTCAATATAGTTTCTGAACAGTTTTTTCATTGAGAGCAAAGGCAAATAGGACAGCAAACCTTACCTATTTTTTTTTTTTTTTTGTTTTTGTTTTTTTTTTTTTTTGCCTAATCACAACAAATAAACTGCTTCAATTGAACATGACATTTTTATGAAATAAAATTTTATTTATACTTACAAGTTAATATATTGCCTAAGTTTCATTCACCAGCAGTTTAAATTTTGAAATCACGGTAACACTAGTTTTGTGTAGGTTAATTGGCCTTGCCCACTTTCAAGACAAGGAAAGAAAAACGCAGCCGAGAGTTCTCAATAGCATTCTGCCCTTACGTCCATATGAGGGGAGGAGGGCGGCTTTGATTCAAAATTACGTACTTGATAATTATAAAATTTTATTTTATTATGTAATCTTTATGTAATTTACCAAATAATTATACATATTGCTTAAGCCCACATTGCACTGGAAGTAGGAAAAAATGGACTCTTTCTATTCCCAAACATTATTGATGATAATAAAGAGTTAAGAGGATATGAAATCACTAGCATGATATGACAAATTGTCGAAAATTGCATTTTTCCTAACTATACAAACCTGAGGTCCTTTAACCAATAGGCAAGGTAACTAGCGGCAGCTGGGACGGTCGTAAGCTTCGAACAAGGGGAGAACGGTAGTTAACTGTTTGTCCGATCGTGCGCGCGCCGGTGAAGAATCACTTTTGCTTTAGGCCCATGCAAAAAAGTTGCAGAGTGAGGGGTGGTAAATGAGGTGGGACTATATGTAAAGGACCTCAAGTTTTGTATAGTTACGAAAAATGCAATTTTCGACAAATTGTCATTTGTTCCGATACGTAATACAAACCCTCGGTCCTTTAACAATAGGAAGACTCACTTCTTGGTGGGTGGAATCTGAGTCTTTTTGGTGAACATACTGGTGTTGGTTTTCGTCAAACCTTGGAATGCCTCCCTGGTCGTAAGAGCAAGGGAGGGATCCAAACCTCTGTCCGATTGATCGGGGTGTGCACCGCAGGATCAATGGTCAGACCTCTGAGCCAAGTACTAAGAGAGGCAAGCGTATCTCTTCGTACCAGCATTGTAAGAACTTGTTCCTGTACAGGATGCCAACATAATGTTATGGGTTTGTCTCAAGTAGGCATCCACTCCTTCCCCCTTGTTGGAGGGAGTGGAGGATATTTGCTTCTATCCCTAACTAAAGGGATAGATTGGGGCTCGGTCGAGTAGCTTACCTGCATCGAATTCCTTTCCAGCATGGTGACGACCGTGACCCTCTGCCCACAGGTAGAGAGAGAGAAAGATGGAGAAGAGAAGCCAGTCGCACTCTCATTCAACCATTCATTCCTACAGTCACACCAGGAATCGATGCTGTTCTGCCTGCTCGGGTGCTGGGTAAGCTTACACAACGTGTTGAGCAGCCACCACAGGTCCCAAGGAAAAAGTATCCAAGGACTTGTGGGCAATATCCCGAAGGTAGAAGGACGTGAAGGTAGTCTGGTTGGCCCAGACACCTGCCTTCAGGACCTGCGCCACGGAGAAGTTCTTACGGAACGCCAAAGAGGGTCCAATACCTCTGACTTCGTGGGCTCTCGGTCGGAGCGTACGGATGTCGTCACTACCATCAGCCTCGTACGCTCTCCTGATCACCTCACGCAGCCAGAAAGAAAGCATGTTCTTGGATACTTCTTTCTTGGTAACCCCAGTGCTAACGAAGAGGCGTCGACACTCAGGCCTGAGGTGTCGAGTTTTCTTCAGATAGCGCCGTAGCGCCCTCACAAGGACAAAGGCAGCAATACTCATCCGTATCGTTGTCGGTGAAATCCATTAGGGAGGGGATCGTGAAAGACTCGAACCTGTCGTCAGGGATCGACGGATTCTGAGTCTTAGCTACGAAATTCGGGACGAAATCGAGCGTCACAGATCCCCAGCCCCTGGAATGTTTAACATTGAAGGACAGACCATGAAGTTCCCCTACTCTCTTCGCCGATGCCAGGGCCAGCAAGAAGAGGGTCTTGAGGGTCAGATCCCTGTCTGACGACTCTCGGAGTGGCTCGAATGGTCTTCGAGTTAAACTCCTAAGGACGAGAGTCACATCCCACTCAGGGGCCTGAGTTCCCTGGGTGGGCAAGCCTTTCGAGCTCCTCATTAGCAAGGAGATCTCGAACGAGTTCGAGATGTCCAGTCCCCTCAGTTTTAGGACGAGCGCCAGTGCTGCTCTATATCCTTTAACTGTGGGTACTGAGAGGGAGCTTCTCTCGGCGAAGAAACACGAGGAAATCCGCTACCTGCTGAAGAGTGGCTCTGAGAGGAGATAGACCCCGTCTACGACACCAACCACAGAAGACGGCCCACTTCCCCTGGTACACAGCTGCAGAGGACTGTCTGACGTGTCCAGCCATCTCTGTTGCTGCGCTGCGAGAAAAGCCTCTCGTTCGCAAGAGATGGTGGATAACAGCCAGCCGTGAAGTTGTAGGGACTGGACTGCTCGGTGGTACCGCTCTACGTGTGGCTGGGCTAGAAGGTTGTGCCAGTGGGGCATCTCTCTCGGTTCTTCCGCAAGAAGAGCCAGCAGGTCCGGATACCAAACGGCTTGAGGTCGTTTGGGAGCCACCAGGATCATCCTGAGATTGGGAGTGACCAGCGCTCGGCTGATCACTTTCCGAATCAGACAAAAGGGAGGAAGGCGTAGATGAAGAGGTTGTCCCAGGGGTGTTGAAGAGCGTCCTCTGCAGCTGCCCATGGGTCCGGCACGGCTGAGCAAAAACTTGAAGTTTTTTTGTTGTGCCGGGTGGCGAACAGGTCTATGACCGGACGCCCCCACAGGTTGAAGAGCCTTTCCGCCACTTCTGGGTGTAGGGACCACTCGGTCCCTATTACCTGATCCGACGGTTGAGCTTGTCTGCTACTACATTCCTCTTGCTGGAATGTAGCGTGCTGACAGCTCTATCGAGTGAGCCGTGGCCCACTCGTGCACTGCACAGTCAACTGGTGTAGCGGGAGAGACACTAGGCCCCCCTGCTTGTTGACGTATGCCACTACTGTGGTGTTGTCGCACATCAACACCACCGAGTGTCCCATCAAGCGGTCTTGGAACTCTTGAGAGCGTAAAACGCCGCCTTGAGTTCTAGGACATTGATGTGAAGGTGCTTGTTGTGATGGTCCCCACACACCTGCAGCCAGCAACTCCTCCAGGTGTGCGCCCCATCCCTCGGTCGATGCGTCTGAGAACAGCAGCATCTCCGGGGGGGGAGTGCGTAGAGGCACCCCTCTTAAGAGGTTCCTGTCGTCGAGCCACCAGGCTAGGTCCTGCCTCACCTTCTCCGTGATGGACACGGGGAAGTAAGGTGGATCCTTTACCTGTACCAACTCTCCCTTAGTCTCCACTGGAGAGACCGCAGGTGAAGACGTCCGTGAGGAACTAACTTCTCGAGTGACGACAGGTGGCCGATCACGACTTGCCATTGCTGAGCTGCCTGTTCCTGCCGAGACAGAACCGGCCGGCTGCCTCCCTGAATTTGCTGATCCTCAAGTCTGTGGGGCGGACTTGAGCTGCTACCCGTATCGATCAGCATACCCAGGTACTTCATCTTCTGCTTGGGTTCGAGATCGGACTTCTCGTAGTTTATCACGATCCCCAGATCGCGACAAAACTTTAGAAGTCGATCCCTGTCCTGCAGCAACTGCGAGCGGGAGCTCGCCAGGACCAGCCAATCGTCGAGATACCTCAGAAGACGTATCCCGTGCGAATGGGCCCGCCCAAGACAGACACCAGCGTGAACACTCTCGTGAACACCTGTGGGGCGGTTGAGAGACCGAAGCAAAGTGCCCTGAATTGGTACACCGTCCCGTCGAAGATGAATGAAGCGGAGGTACTTTCTGGAGGACTGATGGATGGGTATTTGAAAATACGCATCCCTCAGGTCCACCGAAAGCATGAAGTCGTTCTCCCTGATGGAGTCCAGCACGGAACGTGCCGTCTCCATCTTGAACCGAGTCTGGCGAACAAATCGGTTCAGGGGAGAGAGATCTATCACCGGGCGCCAGCCCCCGATGCCTTTTTTTTTTTTTTTTTTTTTTTTTCCCCAACTAAAAGCAAAAAGGCGGGCTGTGTAAAAGCCCGGTGACCGATCCACTACGACTTCTACAGCTCGTTTGGTCAGCATGGTCTTGATCTCCTGCCGAAGAGCGTCGTCCTTTGAGGATCCTAGAACATATGTCTGAAGATGGACCGGATTGGAGGTGAGGGGTGGCCGAGATTCGAAGGGTAGTAGATATCCCTCCGAAGGACATCTACTATCCAGGTCGTCGGCACCGTAGCGCTGCCAAGTTGCCCAATGGCTCGCTAGGCACCCCCCCACTTCCGGCAGCTGGTGAGGGGGAACGCCGTCCCTAGCGTTTCCCACCTCGCTTCGACTTCTTCCCAGCACCTCCTCGGGGAAAGGAGGGCTGGGAGGAGGGCTGGTTACGGCCTCCTTTACCAGAAGTTGAATCAGGAAGAGTCTTTCCTCGGGGCTTCGATGGAGCAGCCGTCTTAGCAGCCGAGGAAGCGCTAGCTAAACTCTTAGCTTAGCCGCAGTTGTACGAGGTTGCCCAGAAACCTTCGTAACTGCCTGGTGAACCAGACGGTCACTGTCATCAGTGCGCCGTCTTTCCACCGCAGCGTCCACCATCTCTTCCGGGAAAGAGAGCGGAGGAACTCTTCATTGGGTCCGTTACGGAGTCCATTTAACCGCCTCACGCCCGGCCCCCCTTGGCTACTCGTGTAAGGACAGCGTCCCTACGACGAGAACCAAGTTGGCCCACAGGTTTGCCGTCTGATGGGCGAGGTAGGAGATGGCCCTACCTCCAGACTGGCACAGTCTCCTGAAGTCGGGGTCGTCTTCGAGGGCAGCGCCCCCGGATTCGTCGCCGAGACCTTGGATACTGTGAGGGACCACAGATCCAACCAAGAGACTGCCTGGAAAGCCGCCATAAGCGGTAGCTTCCAGGCCCGAGTTGCCTCCTGCTGCGAGAACCACAAGTTCTCCGACAGGAGCTGCTGCAGGGACACACCTGGAGTTAGCCTAGCTAGCTCCGGGTTAACCTGTTTGGGCGGTATTGGATCCACTGATGGCACGTAGAACTTCCGCTGTCGCTGCAGAGGAGGAGGAAGTAGCTTGGAAGACCGTCCTGACTTAAGTGAGTCCTCTCGTCCTGAGACGAAATTCTCCACCTGGTCAAGGACTGAGTCTGCAAGCTCCGATCGCGGCAGTCCCACCGTCAATTTGGGTTCCCCTCTTCGGGCCCCAAAATGACTCGAGCCGGGACGTGGGCTAGACAGGATGGTGGTAGCGGCGATCCTTCCCCCAGGTCGTTGTGCTGACGAATCAGCGCAATAACCTGGGCAAAGAATTCCTCTGGATCTCGGGAGTCACAGCGTCCTGAGGAGTAGGACCGTCCAGTCCCTCCAACAGGAGCAGCTCTCGAGACCCTCCTCCTTCAGAAGGAGGAACAGCAACAGACCCCTGACGGTCGCCTCCAGCCACTTGCGCGTACGACCTGGCTGGTCCTAAGACCATGCCTGGTGCGTGCGGCATCGTGACGGGATCGTGAGCGGCGCGCACCTCTCACGATCACTCCTAGCTACCTCGCTCTTCCCGGTGTAGCCCGAGGAAGTTGAAGGTATAGGAGAGACAGACCTGACGCTCCCCCCCCGCTCGCTGGCAGGACCAGCGTACGTGGGGGGCTGCAGCCGATCACCAACCCGCGGTGGGGATCGATCTGCAGGCCTGGCCGTGCCGCTCACCTGTGGCGAGCGGCTCGACTGAGCACGTCGACCCCGGTCCCGTGCGTCAGACGAGCTGCTGCTGGCCACCGTCTCCGTCCGGTCCTCCCTGTGGGAGCGGCAGTCAGGTGATCTACAGAGCTCGCTTTCGCGGTGAGACCGTGAGCGTCCTCACGGCACGTCAAACCGCTGTACCAGCCGAAGCTGGTGCCGTTGGTCGAGGGGACCTCTTCCCAGCCTCAACCCGTGGCCGGTCAGAGACCGTCACGTCAACCCGAGGTACCGGCTGGTCGCTACGAGCGGGGCCGCTGGCCTGGCGAGAGTCACTTGCGCGACTCTCGACAGTCTTCTGCTCCGTGCCTCGGTCATGACGGTGAGCAAGCTCAGGCATCTTGACTTTAGCTGCACGGTCGCCCGAAGGAGACCGTACACTCGGACCTTCTCGCGAACGAGAAGTCGAGCCGGTACCTGGCTTAGCAGCAGTGCTACCAAGACCAGGCGCGGATGTACCAGCAGTAGCCAGCACATCCTTGGTCCCAGTCTTCTTCTTCTTCTCAGAAGAGGAGACGGGCCCTGTTCGAGGGAACAGGAGGACCAGCAGAAGCACCCCCGTCACACCAGAGCGAGACGGGCCCTTCGAAGGTCCCGCAGGAGCTTCTTAGAGGGGGAGGAGACAGCCTTCTTCTTCTTCTTCGGCTTGGAAGCCTTAGAAGTCGAAGGGGGAGAGGCGGCAACAGACGACGAAGAAGACGATGAAGACGACGACGACACCTTCCTCTTTTTCTTCCTCTTCTTCGTCAGCTCTCTCAGGACGGACGTCAAGTCTTCCCATCCACGGAAAAGTCGGGCCAATTGCCGAAGCAACACGCCCTGACGGATCCTGTCCGGAAAGACCCGAGACCGGTGCAGCACCCATGACCGCGGGGGGATAAGAAAAACGGAAAAAAAAAAAAAACCGCGACGTGGGTCAGGGGCAGGCACGGCAGGAGCGGCAGGACATCAACAGCAGGACCAGCACCATCAGGACCAGCACCAGCAGGACCAGCACCAGCAGGACCAGCACCAGCAGGACCAGCACCAGCAGCAACATCAGCATGAGCGTCCCGCACCGCGCGCTTCGTAGGAGCGGCGCGAGCGGCTGGGCCAGCAACACTAGCTGCAGGTACGGCAGCATAGTCCGGCGTCACAGGCATCTCTAATTGAGCCAAACTCATCATTGGGACGGGCGGCCGATCCAGGGCGAACTTTTGGGACAGCGAAAGTCGGGAGTCGGCCAGCACATAGAATCCAGGTGGCGGCGGCACGCCCCTCTTAGGTACGGCAGCAATCGGCTTTTGGATTGATGCCGTGGGAGTCACCGACGCAATGTGTTGCGTGTAAACCACATGAGGAGGGGCGGCGTACACTGGTGTGGACACTGTATTAGTCGTTGTTGTGACTACACCATGAGTTACAACTGCCGACCCCGCCAGACGTTGAATCAAGCCCTGGATACTGGGGGCGCCCGCTGCAGTCCAACGACGCCCACGGGCACCTGTCCAAGGTCATCACTCACAGAAGGCACACCTGAGGGAGGAACAGTCGGGTCAGTTAGAGGGGCATCCTCACGCCTGGGTGAGGACGAACCCCACCCAGAGCGGACGGAAGACCCCGAGTACAATTGAACATCACGGATTGAGTGAGGAGAAGGACTCCGAAACCCCCCCCGCAGGGGAAGGCGCAAATCGTGGGGGCTGAGCGGAGGTAGGAAGGATGACGAGGTATACCGTCACCAAAGGTGGAGTCGCTGGAGAAGCTTTCCGACGACTCCTTGGTCGATCTACGCCTCTTCCTACCCTCGTACAGCACCCACTGCGCCTCGGACCAATTCACACAACATTACATGGTTCGGCTCGGGAGCATTCTCGCCCCCGACACCGATAACATAATTCATGGTGGATCAATGTCAGGATAAGAGCGGAATCCGCCGCATTTACGCCCTCCAGCCCGGGACACACTCTACGGGCAGCTGGTGGGCGCGGCGAAAGCTCTTCTTGATCCATAATTAATTAAATTCACTTCACAATGAAAAATGAAAAAAAAGAGTACTTACAATTTCATTCAAGACCACAAACAAACCAGTCAGAAGAAATTGTAAACACATCCAAAGCACACGACGAAATAGCGGGCAGAGCGATGACGAGCACGTCCTGTCACACCACGGCCGAAAGCAAAAGTGTTTCTTCACCGCCCGGGCGCGCGGCGCGCGCACGATCGACAAGTAGTTAACTACCGTTCTCCCCTTGTTCGAAGCTTACGACCGTCCCAGCTGCCGCTAGTTACCTTCCTATTGTTAAAGGACCGAGGGTTTGTATTACGTATCGGAACAAACAATGTTTGTTGTCCTAGACTCAGAGGTCTGGAAAAACTAACCCCTATTAATAATAATAATGTTCCTTACTTGGTACGAGAGCTTTTGCAGGTAGTTATGTACTGCCTCTGGTCAGCACTCATCTTAACTGTGTAGGGTGTAGCGAAATAGCCCTGATGCATCTCTACATTAGTGGGAGCTTGTAGCAAGGGAAAAGACTGCTGGCTACCAAGCATAGATATATATATAATTACCCCTGCCCAAGATGAAGTACCAACAAACCAATCGACCGCATACAAGTACCTACACCAAGTATTAAATTAACACCCAACCATGAAAACACTTAAGACTAGCGGGTACTCCAGTTATACCATAACCCCAGGCTTCCCTCACTCTACAGCTTAGTTCAAGGTGAAGATTATAGGAAGGTTGCGAGACTTCCTACGCTTCGTCTCTCAACACCATACCAGCCACTGATAATGGACTCAAGGTACTGCAATCACTGTACGCCATGAAGATAATGGGTAGTGAATATCGACTTACACCTCCACAATAAGTCGCTTGTAAAATAGAGGGTAAGGAGCTGTGGCTTTAAAGGAAGGTAAGGCTTCTTCAATCAAAGAATGAGATTTGGTCGTCAGATCTCTTAAGAAGAAAGACAGGGCGTTCTTTGAGAGGGTGCAAGACTGATTCTTCACCGAGGCCCAAAGATTTCTCAAATGGCCTCAGATTTTCTGTTCTATGGAGGTAATACCTCAGGGCTCTTACTGGAGACGGAACTCTCTTCATCTTTGGGGCACAGGATTTCCGACAAACTTAACAATGAAGGACTGTGGCCAAGGCTTGGCTGGGTTCTCAATTTTTGCTAAAAAGCTCAAGGAGAAAGAACAAACCACTTCCCCTTGGGAAAATCCAATTCTTCCATCTATAGCACTGGTAACACATGCAATGTATCTCTAATATACCAAACGAGCAGAGGGTGAGCAAAGCAAAAGACTATTTTCCTTTATTTCTCTTCTCCGAGAGCCAGCTCTCAAGATCATTAATTGCCTACCTAGCAGATGATGAGAGCACCATTTTCAGAAGTTTAGTGGAGTCACTCAGCCTGTCACCCATATCACTCTCTTCATTCAGAGATCGGTGATAAGTGCAAGACTGCAAGTGTCTGAGGAGCTGTATGCACTACTGTCAAGGGTGCCTTTTTAAGTACTAGTCAATTCATGATGGCAGCAAACTGTTGCTGAATCGGTTCTAATGACAGGTCCACAGTCTCATCAGCAGGAAGTGAGGGACGAGGAAGTGAAGCTGAAGACACCAAACACCTGGCATCTGAACCATCTGAGACTATGCCGAGTGCTCCCTAGACCGATCGATGTGCTCAACTGTAACATGGTCGGGTGAATAAGAGCACTCAGGCACTAAAAAGCGTTAGGGCGTTAATGGGTGCTCTGGCGTACCCGAATGCTTGAGCGTCAGAGAAAGATCAATCACCAAATTCAGCACGGGAACAAAGGAGAGCTTGAGAGCAGGTAGGAACTCTCGCACTACTAATGGGAGGTTGCTCCTAGAAGAAGTATGTTTCTTTGATGAAGACAAACGCCCTGCCGTTAGCGCAGGACATTCTGGCAGAAAATGCTTTGGAGAATCCCAAAAAAGACACAATGGTAGCAAGAGATACCTAAAACGCTTGCATGGCACTGCTGGAGAGCAAACAGTCTACTGTGGGCATTTTCAGTGGCCACGACACGTCACTAAATCACCATTGGCGCATCCACTCAGGGAGACAGCCGACTCACATCCGTCTGGATATCTTTCCAACAGCCATCCGAAGTCATGACCTATGATGCTACAACAGGTCCGACCAAGGGGGCACCTGTTTGTGGGCAGACTCCACTAACCTCCCCTGGGCTTCCAGTATTAAATGCTCCCATGTGTAGGGGAGTACACCAGTGACCTTTGCCTAGGAGCATCAGCAGAACGAACAGGCACCTCCTCTACTGCCACTTTACAAACACTCTTACTATCCACTTTGTCCATAAGGACTTTCACTAAATCACCCAATTGGGCCACTGTGTCCGCTATCAGATCACTCTTCTAGTCAAAATTATGATTCATTTTGGATTCTAGGCTGGAAAGGGAGTCAGGGTATGAAGCAAGTAAGCTAGGTAAAGGAGCAGGTTGATTAGTTAAAGTATTAGGAATGGGGGACAAAGAGCTAGTACAGAAATTATGGGAACATCTACAGAAGACTAACAGAACTATCTAGTCATATTCGCCACTGTTTGACTCTCAGATCTAGCAGCTGCTTTAAGTTTCCTGTCCTTGTCTAATTTATTTAAACGTGATTCTAATACCTTCCATTTATTGGCATCCCAGTCAGAACAATCCCTGCAGGTCAAATTGATGGAGCACACCTGTCCCCCTACATTCCATACACAAGTGTGTGTGTGAATCATAATACGATTTTGTTAGTCTCGTATTGCAACCTTTGCTGTAATACCGTAAGCTAGTTGCACTTGAGTCGGACATAACACTTCAACTAAACTACAAGTAAATATATAAATCAATTCCGGTAATAAAGTCTTGTTACCAGAAAATTTGACAAAATATAAAGCCAAACGCTACCAATGCACCACTAAAGGGAGAAAAACACAGATGGAGAAATAAGACTAAAATCAAAATAAAGCCGACTGCTCACAACTGAACTTCAGTCGAGTCGGCAAAAAACTATTGACGACTCAGTTGTACTGTTCCTAACTTACCCTGAAAGGGGGGGGCCAATTAACCTACACAAACTAGCGTTACTGCGAATTTAATGTTTAAGCTGCCAGCAAGTGAAAATTTAGGCAATGTAATTACTTGGCAAGTTAATCCATAAAATACAATGCCTACAAGGATGAACCACACAATTAAAGGACCATTGATTTTTTAAATATATGTGAGAAGAAGTAGCCTGACTTGTAATGCGAGTATGCTTTACCTCATTTTAATTAATCAACCAGCCCGAGAAGAGTCTACTCGAGACTCAGAGGTCTGGAAAAACTAACTCCTATTAATAATAATAACCTCATTTTAATCTCAATTCAACAATGACCAACAGTTATTGCAGAATGTTAAGTGCCATTTTGCAATGAGGAGGAGGAATGGGGTTGATAATCGAATGAGCTGCCCTTGATTCAGTACTATCACAGGATGGAAACTATGGAATGGAATGCATTGCAATACAAAATTTAGGCCAAGAGCTGGGACCTATTAGGTCATTCAGCACTGAAAATTATAATGAAACAATTGATAGGAAAGGGTGGAATGCAAGATGAAATAAAGAGAATATGAACAAAGGTACAGTAGATGAAATGAAAGGGGTTGCAACTGGGGCCCAAAAGGTCACTGCCATGAATCTAAGTAATGACTAAAGTGCACCTCACTGATAGCAATACCCTTCTACAGGGAGGATAATACTATGGATAAAGGATTCTTAATATGCGAGAAATATTCCAACGAAAGAATATTCCTACAGTTTTAATATCAGGGAGTAATAAAGAACTGAATATGAAAACTAACCTAATTTCTTATAACCATATCCAATGTAATTTTCTTGAGACAGATTCAGTCACTTCAAATATGTGACAAAGAAAATCTATGAAATACGTACCATACTTTCAAACTTACCCAACTTCTACAAGACTGTGAGCATTGCGATTCCATAAGGAAATTTGCACCTGCCCTGAGAAGTCGTACGATATAGCTCCATTCAGCAGCAATTCAGCATTCATACCATTTTGTAATGGTACAATTTGACTATGATCTTGGAGAAGCAAGGAACCCTGCAATAAGAAAGAGCATTAGAATCTTCTAAGTCAATAGCTTTCATTCACGAAAATGAAAAACGACCACCTTATAACTTCCAACTGCAAACCAGTGAGGCAGTGAGCCAACACTTAATCTGCTCAGCTTAATGAGGGTATAAGTCAAGATATGTAACCGAATATTCATGGAATCTTAATACTACAATCCCCTAAACCTTGCTTCACCTACTCCCCATCCCACCATCTGAATCTGATCAATTCCCTCAGATCAGAAATGCAATTCATCACCTTAGAGATGTAATATATTAAAGCAGTTTCTCTTTGACTAGTACATCATTAATTAGACCTGTCGTTCAAGATCTAGTTGCTTACTGAAGGAAAATTTAAATAAACTTGCAACTAAACAATCCCACAAATATCCTTCAAGTTACAACTTACTTGAAGTGCTGTAGTTCTTTCAGACCCTGTTCCTGACCAAACATGACCCATCAATTCCCCTTGTCCAGTAAAGAAGACAAAAGGACGAAGCTGAGTGTCTAAAAGTGCAAGTTCAATACCAGCATTAGCTTCCTCTCCATCATCAACTGTATCATCTCCTCCAAACATGGACAACCCACCAGCAAAAATACCAATCTGTTGAGAGATGTGTTTTTATAAAAACTCAATTAACTTAATGAAGTCTTAATACACAGGCTGCAGTAATGTGTGATAAACTAGAAAAGAATAGAATACTGAATTTAGGCCTAAGGCCAAGCACTGGGACATGAGGTAATTCAGTGTTGAAACTAAAACTGACAATAAAAAGGTTTGAAAGGTGGAACAGGAGGAAAATCTCACAGTTGCACTATGAATCAAAGGTTATGAGAAGGTAGAATTAAAATGGTCTCCTAACAGGTAGAATTAAAATGGAAGTGATTGTGAACAGAGGTACAGTTAAAGGAATGAAAGGGGTTGCAGCTAGGGGCCAAAGGAATGCTGCAAATAACCTTAGGTAATGCCTACAATAAACTACTGGTCAATAAACAGAACACTACTAACAGCTATGGTTACAAGTACAAGTTGTATCTGACATTCTACTTACTGACAGCAACCTCATTCTGGAGTCCTGACCATCAACAAAAACATCCACTGTTGACCTCTTAAGCAGGCCTCCACTAATCTCCAAGATATTACTAAATGAAGAATTGGCATGCCCACTTTCTGCTAGTGATCTAGAAAATGCGGATGACAAACCACCCTGAGCTAGTATGTGGTAATTGTTAAACTCTGAAACTTTCAAGGCTTTCTTGAGCAACTGAAAAAGAAAAAGAAAATTAAATTTAATAAGAAAAACCTGCAACGCTTCAGTATGGTTAGTTTGAAATCCCAGTTAGAGAACCAAAAAAAGAAATTACTTAAAGAATAAGACAGAAAGCAATGTAACTGGGTCTAGAGATACTACAAAGAATCAAACAAAAATTTCTTTCAGTTTTCTTCTGAAGATTGAAAAAGAAACCCGCAAAATCACTTTGTAACTTGTTTACTTCTAAATATTTACATTTAATTTTACTCCACACTCGAGTACTTTCAGGCCCTATCTGTGGCCCATTTTCAAGAGATGTTTGGGATGTCAGGCTGGGTCAAGGCCAGCAGTCTTCTGCCTTGACCCAGCCTGACATCCCAAACATCTCTTGAAAATGGACCACAGATAGGGCCTGAAAGTACTCGAGTGTGGAGTAAAATTAAATTAAATACTTAGAAGTAAACAAGTTACAAAGTGATTTTGTGGGCTTCTTTTTCAAACTACAAAGAATTTATTGTCATTACTGCTACTTGCCTGCTAGGTCATTGCATACACAGTAAAGCAACCCATGATACAAACTAAGGTAATTAAAAAGTTTTTTTTTCTTGCTAAAAATTTAGGTCATGAAAGTATCACTATTACTATTCAAAACCTAAAGTTTCAAAATCCCATTTTACCAAGATACACTTCAAAATACTAAGAAGTGGGAGGGATTGCTATAAAACATTTCCTTATTTTTAATAAATTAGTTAAAACATTTCCTTATTTTTAATATATTAGTTAAAAGTCCAGGGTATGCTATTACTTGTTCAATATGAGGATTTCTACTGGCTACATCCTTTATTCTGCCTAACAACACAGTATTAAGTTCTTTGGTAGTCTGGAAGGACATGCTCCTCAGCATATCTTCAAGAAGCTGATCACTAGGATGATGATGCAGGAGAATGTCTGCTGCCATTATCCTGACGCTGGAATCATGCTGGTGGTCAAGCTGCAAAAAGACCCTCTCTAGTCTCTTGAGCACCTGTAAGTAAAAAAAAACTTTCAACCTTATGCAACTATGATAACTCCATACTATATAGTACAAGTACAATTCATTACTACCTACAACAATTCACCTTGAATTTTACTAATACATCTTTAACCAATTAATTTTAATTTTGTCATTTTTCTTTCCCCTATTATAACTGATCTCCTCTTTCTGTATTTCTTATTAACTTCTGAACTTCTGCTAATGAGTACCATACTCTTTAGAAGCTTGAATTTCAAGTCAATGGCCCCTGTAA
This sequence comes from Macrobrachium nipponense, assembly GCF_015104395.2. Classification (NCBI taxonomy): domain Eukaryota; kingdom Metazoa; phylum Arthropoda; class Malacostraca; order Decapoda; family Palaemonidae; genus Macrobrachium; species Macrobrachium nipponense. The sequence continues at coordinate 89,418,311 of NC_087206.1, forward strand.
AGTTGATCCATATGAACAGCAGTTTATCTTTTGAATAACAATTATATTAGCAAATCTTGATACACATGAAAAAAAAGTTATAATTAATGATTATACACCAGCATCAAGAAGCATCAGTGTACTACAATGAGAGTAAAATTAAGCAAGCTCTCCACCAGGATACGTACAACAGCAACAATTAGTAGTACACATCCAAGGAATAACTTAAATCTCATTTTCATGTTATTGCGAAGTTGAATTTCTTTTTTGTTACCCTACATTAAACAATGAAAAACATGAAAAAATGATGCATTTTGCCAAAAATCAAGCAGCATCTTAATCTTAAAGGTTGGTAATAGGATGACACCAATATTGTTACTCATGCAATTATCTAGTAAAAAATCAAGACATGCAATCAAGAAAATCTCTACTTTGGAAATTTCAATTCAAAATTCTCACACCAATATACTTCTTGATAGTGCTTATCACTAACAACAACTATGTTACCATGAAAAATAATACATTATTTGTGGTTTAAACACTTCTAAACATGCAATATAAATAAAAAGCAGGAACTATCTAAGAAACCTCCATTTTATTTATTTTCACGAATGGTTCAATTAAAACTGCTGACATTTAAGCAATCATCAAATGTCCACCTACCGTCTCTGTTATGAAGTTTTCGGGCATTGTTTGCAAAGCTCTCATGGCATAAATTGCTGGCTTCTGCTCCTTCCCAGCAGCATGATCTAGAAGCACATCTAATGTATTTGCCATTCGTAGGTTTTTAAGAGCACGGATATATATTAGTTTGCATGACTCGGTGCTGCAGGCACCAAGGTTATCCAAAATCAACTTCCGCACTTCTGATATTATCTGAAATAGAATTTGATATCTGAATTAAATTTTAAATTATGGAAATACAGTATTGCATTATATAACATCTTTATCTATATGTAAAATATAGATATATATACTTTATTTCTCTTACTGAGCATGTAGGTACACAGAATACAATTAAAACATTCAAAATTGTTCTGAAGTACAAAACAACCACTAAATCTGTTAACTTTCATAATTTCAGACCTAGGTCTATTTTAATTTAGTTTGATATTAAATATTACAGATAAGCACAAAGAGGAAAAACCTCAGTTTTGGGAAGTCACACTTTTTGGAAAAACAGTACGAATAAATGTGACAAGAGGTGACTTGGTTGACTTACTGCAAGTTTTCCCTACCTTCCACGACAAGTTGAAAATTACTTAACACCCCTTGTGGGGACTCTTTTACAAGACAATTGTAAATTTTACCAACTAATGTTTTTTCTAATAAATAATTTTATTTTGTAAAATTATAATTAAAGCTTACACAATATCAAAGCAGATAAGAAATAAAATCAGTAACAAATTCTTAGCATATTTGCTGAAAAATATGTACTAAATTTACCGAAAACGAAGATTCAGTAACATTTTTATTTTTACGTGTTTTTTCTAATATTTCTTTGCAAAAGTACATTTTCATCCAACATACTATTATAACAGACAAGAACAAAAACCAACAGCAGCCCTTTGGTATTTTCATGAGCAAATTTACAGAGATGTCATGTGAGAGAGACGCAATACATTCCCCCTTAAGTCAGAAGCAGAACTGAAGTCCTGAGATGCCCGATTTGTAATTTCAAGCAGTGTAAAAGTTGCCAATAGTGATTTTATGGGTTATAGAAGTATTGACACCTCTTTCCAGCCCAATTCTTTCCAAATTGATAGAGCTTAATATTGATTATCTACAGGATCAATCCCCAAACCTGTTCATGAAGGGTTAATAAAATATTTTTTCCTCATACCTTTCTGAATTTTCTAAGTGCAATTTCCCTTCACTCATCTATGAGATGAATCTTTCCACTAACAAACCAAATCCTTTACAATTTCTTACAAGAAATGCTTAACTTTTACCCATTTACTCTGATTTAATTCGTAAAACTTTTACAAACAGGTGCTGTTATCAGTGGAAGATATTCTAGTGTGAATTATTGGTCATTCAAACATTACAATCCCTTCATACACAACATTCACTAGATACATTAGTTTCTTACATTCTAGTCAATATTCATAAAAAAGAGGTTCCATGTTAATTAAAGCATTGAACATCATTATAAGTGCTGTAGACAATAATTTACCAAGTGTGGCACATGGCAGGGAAGATGAAGAATATGATTATTTCAGACTTATTTCAAACAGAAGCAAGCACAGTACTGTCATAAATTTTCCCTACATGTAAATACAATTTAAAATCAGGACTGCCTCATGTAATTACAAATAATAGGTAGCTAAATTTTGGATCAAGTAAAACAAAAAAAATGTACTTTTTCCCTTATTAACTCCAAAATCAACTGGGGTAAAACTTACAAGGTAAGAAAAATGTACACAGAATTATTATGTCTTAGCAATATTTACCTAGTTCGTACATGTACTTCATCAAACACAGCAGGGGTTTTTCTGTTTTGTAAATTTTCATGCACAAATACCTTTTTATGTTTTTTCAATTTTCATGTACACATACCAAGTTGGGGGTTGCAACCCAAAAAGTTTTATGCAGAGCTCAATATGGGTCCTCATGCTAGGTTTTTTCAGCTTCCAGCTACACTGCTTTCGGACATTGACAATTCATCCTTTTTCTTTGGCCTCTATATAAATACTTATCCAGCTTCATTACCTTAACATACACATGAGGTGAAACCTATTTAAGGTTGATTCCGTGGTTTCTTTCAACTCTTTAGTAACAACAACAAAAGCAAAAATTACTTTTTACAAGAGGAAACTACTAGTACTTGGAATACTCCTTTTTTTTATTCTCAATGGTAAAATATGTAATTAGCTATCTTAGATAAGCTATGCAAGATCACTAAATTTCTTCAGATCACCCTTCATATGTCTGTTTTAAATGAAGAAACTAAACTGCACTTGGCCTGTACCCTTATCTGCCTGCATTATCAAAACTATAATAAACTAAAATACATTTAGACTTTAAAACTATTCACCAACAATATCAAAACCAAACTATACCATTGCAATAGTGTATGCAATTATAAACAGTTTGAGGAACTCAAACATTCAGAACAATATTAAGTACTACTAACTGGTTTTTTGCAGTTGGAAGCACTCTTGCAGAAAGTATGGCTCAATGACGACAACGTGAGCACCATAGTCTCAAACAGTTTGTCATTATTGTTGCCTTTCTTCACAAGAGACAGAATATCTGAAAGAAATAATGACAGTATGTAAAGATTAACCCAGGAAATGACAAATTTTTAATCAATTTTTATTTTCTATAGCTAACAAACCTGTGGTCTTAACAATAGGATAATATTCTAGTGCCAGCTGGGAACCGGTTAAAAACGATAAAAGACTGTTAAAGCAAGGAATCTTGGGATCTGGTAACTCATGCATATATGAGGTGGATGTTAATCACTGACCAGGCTTGAAACCTTGTGACACACCAGTAAGCCAGTTTTTTTTTTTTTTTTATCGAAACCTGTGCTTTGTTTCATAATCATTTGGCCCAGAAGTTCCGTGTATATGGATAATTTCTTTTTATAAAAGAATGTTCAATTCATGGTAAATTTCTAAAATGAAATACTGACATCGCCATATGCAATAGTCTGTTAGCTGCAGGAACTGCAAGTCCCTTGTGCAGATGCCCAGGACTGAAAAAAGGTGCTGGACCAACCAACATCAGCAAAGCAGCAGTGTGCCTTTTCATGTAGTGTGCATACTTATAAATCTCAAAATTGCACCTACTTCCTAGATGATGACATACTTCAGTACCAAATACCTGTTACTTCCAAATCAAAGGTAAAAACATACAAAGCCTTAAATATTTCTTGGATATAGTTTCTAATTTAAAATTACATACAAAACACAAACACATTACTGTACCTTTAATGATGAATTCTGGTGGATGAGTAACTAAGGACACAGCTAGAAGATAGCGTTCAGCATTATCTATTGGTCCGTTAAACTTGACCAATGACATAGCAGCTTTGTGCGCTGGTAATGTTTGTGCAGCAGCTGCTATATCCAAGAGCTGAGGCCTGAAATTCATTTACAAAATCACTGTTAACATGAAACAGTTTGGAATTGCATATTTTGTGAATAGTACATACATGCTACATTATAATTATGAAAAAGTCATCACATCAATTAACTGACACTTCGAAAAAGCTGTAATAAGTATAGCAAAACTATTCCACAAAATCCATGACTAACATCATTGCTCAACTACCATTATATGACAGTACTTTTTTTTCAAAATTTCCAAGCAAAGCTAACCCTAACTGACAACAGAATGATGTATTTAAATAAAAGACTACATTTAAAATGAGGCACATTTATCTCTTGGCCATGTTACAAGCCTGCACTTAAATTGACAAAAACTTCCTAACTTCTTTCCAATAATAACAGAACACCTTTTTGAAGAACACATACAATATCTTGGCATTTTTCTTATCTTTCAGCACAGCCTTCAAAGTGTCCACGTCACTCTCCCGCACCTTTTTCAGCAGTCGTAGGAAAGCAATTGCCGAACCTTGAGTGCCCAGATTCTTGGGGGCCAAGGTGCTACGAAAATTGTTGACCAAATCCTTCAACTGCAGTCAAAAGAAAAATCATACAACTGCATAATTTCATTTTGTTCATATTGTTAAGATATTTTACAAGACTGCAACATTATTAAGACTATAAACTTCTCATTAGTACTCTAAATTTAAGATTATCTACCGTACTAAACAACAGAAATGCTTTAGCGAGATGGAAATTAAGTGTAGACTTAAAAAAAAAAAAAAAAAAAAAACCCTTGTGCTACAGCATTTGCAAAACATTAAGAATTCTTTTGAGAGAGAGAGAGAGAGAGAGAGAGAGAGAGAGAGAGAGAGAGAGAGAGAGAGAGAGAGAGAGAGAGAGAGAGAGAGAGAGAGAGAGAGAGAGACATCTAACAAAAGTCAGGCACTGCAAAATTGCTATCAAGGCATCATATTTTGATAAGAAACCAACCTGATATGTGCATGGAATACTATACAAGAAGCTGAAAATTCCACATTCCAAAATGACACATTCTTTTTATCAATTTGTATTTAACTAACAAACCTGAGGTCTTAACAATAGGACAAATCATCTAGCACCACCTGAAAACCAGTTAAAAACAATCAAATATTGTAATGCAAAGAATCTGTGGCATTTGGCAACTCAGGCGTAGCCAGGGGGGAGAGAGGTCATCGACACTGCATGGACCCCACAACGCATTTAGTCGTTCTTCTAACCCAAGATTAGAAGAGGGGCAGCAAGAGACTGGCAATAAACATTAAGACCCCAGGTTTATTAGCTATAAAAAATACAAATCGATTAAAAAAATTGTCATTTGTTCATATGCAGAACAAACCTCCTGTCTCATCAATAGGATAGACTCCTACTTGGAGGGAGGTAGGAGAATCCTGAACTGACTGGAGATTCAGCACACCTGACCACCCTTCCCAGAAGTGAGAGTTCTAAAGAGGTGGTCCAAGCCCATGAGAGAATAGACATATGGGTATCTAAAAACTCAACCCACTGAGATTTTGTTTTGTTTGTTTGTATGGTGTTTTTACGTTGCATGGAACCAGTGGTTATTCAGCAACGGGACCAACAGCTTTACGTGACTTCCGAACCACGTCGAGAGTGAACTTCTATCACCAGAAATACACATCTCTCACTCCTCACTGGAATGGCCGAGAATCGAACCCGCGACCACCGAGGTGGGAAGCAGACACCATACCAACCATGCCACTGAGGCGCGTAACCCACCGAGATTAAACACAATGAGACATGTCCGCATTCATTGCATTCATGAAAGACCAGGAAAACTCCATCTGTTCAATCAATAAACCATGTAGGCCACAAGGGGTTTATCATCACTCCTCCCTCCCTTTGCTGGAGAGAGGAGTACATGCTACTGAGAAGCAAATTTGTAAATTGTATGGATACAAACAAAATAAATGCAACACAGTATGGCCACCACACTCACCTGTATCAGACCAGTTCCAGTGTAAGATGTGTTTATCCTTCAACCCACCCATAGGAACGAAAAATGGAAAAAAGGAAAGGGGACCAATCACCTCACTCATTCTCTTCCATAGTCATCTTAGGTAAGATTAACTGGAAAAAAGTGTGTCCCAAGGACCTGTGGGCCATGTCCTTCAGGTAAAAGAAAGTGAAAGTGATCTGCCAAAGCCAGGAACCAGTATTCAAAATCCTATGAACAGACAAGTTCTTCTTATAAGTCAGAGAGTAACTTCCAGAATGGAGTGGTATTCTTGGACACTTCTTTCTTGGTTCTAATTGTGCTAACAAAAAGTCTATGGCACCTAGGCCTTAGATGACACGTCATTTTCAGATGGCAACACAGTGCTCTGATGGGACAAAGCAATAACTCCTGAGGATCGTTGTCACCAAATTCTTTTAGGGAAGGAATTGAAAACAAAGAAATTCTGTCATCATGAACCGAGGGATTTTGAGTTTTACCCATGGGACAAACTCAAAGGTCACAGAACTCCAAACCCTGGTGTGCTTGTTGTTGTAACTTGGGCCATGAAGCTCTCCAACTCTCGTCAAGGAAGCCAAAGCCAACAGGAAAACTGTCTTGAAAATCAGTTCCGTCTGAAGATCGATGTAGACGTTCAAATGGAGCCCAAGTGAGACTACTCAGAACCAGAGTAAGATCTACTACCCACTTCTCCACTCCATAGAATTGCCATTTAGCCCAATGGCCTGCCAGGCATCCCCCTACTTTGGCTACAGGCAGGGAGTGGTGCCCTCTCTATCGATGACCTGACCTGCCCCTTCCCCTAGCCCCAAGACTTCCTTGGGGCTGACTGCCTACTCTGCAAGGGGGAGGACGACTAGTAATATAGCATAACAAATACTGTAGCAATCAATGTACAGCCCTTTGTTATGGCAAAGAACTTCCCTTAAATAAAGCAGCAATCAACTCTAAATTGAGATAGCTAGAAAGCAGAGGCTACTTCTGCTAATTCTGAGTGTGCTACTGTACACGGGGTTTATGCATGGTCGATGACCACTCTCCACCTTGTCTATGACAGAGTTGCCAGAAGCCACAAATTCCTTGCATTACAATCTTTGTTTTTAATCAGTTTCCAGCTGTGCTAGATTTATCCTAATGTTAAGATCGAAGGTTTGTTCTGCTCTTAATCCCTGTCATGGCCCTATATCTAGTACATACTCATACATCTATTGAAACCTAGTAATATTCCTATACCCACTAACTCATCTTTCTGGTAATAATCAATGTATAGCCTTTTCGTTGTGTCAAAGAACTTCCCTTAAACAAAGCAGCACTCAACTCTAAAATGAGATAGCTAGAAAGCAGGGGCTATTTCTCCCAATTCTGTGAGAGTGCTACTGTAGCACTTGCTATATAACATGCCACAGCAATATTAATTTCTTAAGTGCTGAAAGTAAAAGTCTAGTAAATTTATTGTAAATATATAATACAATACTGAATTAGAATTTGCATTCATAACTTGGGTAACAATACAATAACTCCAGACATACAAAATTTGAGACCTATTTTTGTTTCACTCAAATAAAATTATCGAATTCTCTTGGGTCTTACAGTCTTGCAAGCAATGCATTCCTTGGCATCTGGATTTGTTGCAAGATGATCAGTAACCAGACTTTTCTTCAACTTTTGAGATATGGAAGCAATTGCTTCAGCTTCATTCTTCCCTGTGTAACGTGGAGTGCTGACCTTATCACGACCTGAAATCCAAGTAAAATGTTAATTTGTATGCAGCTCATACAAAGTTAACCTGTTATTGTGCACACAAAATGTCAAGTGTTAATGAATAAAGTGTAACATTGCAAAACCTTTTAACAGACAAAAGTGGCATGGCATTTCCTTCATATTCTGAAAAATTTCCTATGTCTAATAAGCATCAGAATTTTATTACTTGGTCCATTCACTGATCTATAGACAAGTCATTAACTTTCAATTAACATGCTCAAGTAAACTTTAAATAAAATTTAGGTGTGGAAAATGGGACTTGGGTACTGCAAAATTAAATAGATGAAATATGCCACATTTGCTTTCTTCACAGAATCTCTGAGGCTGCAACCCATCATTCTCACATTTCCATTGGTCTCTCCTCACTTAACATTCTAAATTTAATTTTACTTAGCTCTCTTTGTTAAGGCTATTTAATATAATCCCAGCATTACAATTTAGTTGCCTTGTCAAACTTTTTCATAATAATAAACCGGAAATTCATTAAATTCAGCAATCCTTCTTTGATGTTTGCTAACACGCATAAGTTAACGACATATCAGAATGACGAATCTCACATCCACTTTTAAATAACTACTTTAAAAGAAAAATTGGCCTTCTCAAAATGTGCTGCATTCAGTAATGTGCAATATTTTGCTAGACGAGAGAGAAGCAGAAACCAGCACAATGTATTAAAGAATGCATTTTATCAACAATGTGTAGGGTATTCCACAAGATATACATGAATCTTCATGATTAAATTCAGATATATAGATGTGATGGTTCATCAAGAAACTCCTTGACTGAAGACTACAATATTTACTGCTACATCAAGAAGTATTTTACATATTACAATTTAAAATGCTCTCAGATATGCTGTTGAACTTGCAATCCGAAGTAATGATAGGGACAATGCCGAGAGGCTCTCTCTCTAAGAGAATCATATTAATGTTCCTTAAAGAAATTGACAAATAAAAGTCTCCCAATATATGATAAAAATTCTTACTTTTAAGATTGAGAACCTGATTGCTTAGGACTTCAGCGCCTGATTTCTTACGTATCTCTGCCCGCAAGAAATGAGTTTCCATTGCTGTAGCTTTCTGCAGGATTTTATCATCTGGGTTCAATATGAAGGTTGTTGTTGCCTGGCTGTCTATCTGGGCACCAAGGACCTATCAAAAACATAAAAAATTAGTATGAATGTAAGCTTAAAGCTGGAAATCTCCCTATATGCCATGGAAAATATCATACTCACCCACAACATTAAAGAATGTACAATTCACTTCTCTTAAATCGTACCTTACTTGTGTGGTTGAAGTATATGACCGGGGCAACTGTTTTACAATTCTTCTTCATCTTTGTCACACGAGTAGAATCTATGAGTTTGTAAGTTACCTCACATTTTCCAGAAGCATCCACTTCAGTTTGCTTGGCATTTTTCACTTGATGCTGAAATAGAAGGTATTCATCAAAAAACAGTAATTAACATGAAATTTCCATATCATCATAGTAAGACCCTCATACATGGCCCCACATAAGGAGGTACTAGTCCTAGTTTGCCCTGTGTGGTATACGTACTCCAGATGGTACTAAGGGTTACTCTAAAACTTCTCTAAAAGTTTACTCTTCAAAAAATCTCATTTAGTTTGTTCTTATAAACCAGTTCAATAAGCTTGACTTAACTTTCCTCCAACTTTCAATTCTCACTTGAGAACAAATCTTTCAGGTGCACCCAATGACTGTCTAAAAACATCAATTCAGTCGTGTTACGAGCACAGTGTAATTTGCGATACAAATACAACCCACATATGGCCATTAATTCAGCAATTGATGGGAAGAGAATGGAATGCAACATTTATACCGAAACCAAGTGCTAGCAGCACCTATAAGGTCATCCAGCATTGAAAGGGAAACTAAGAGGTGGTTTGAAAGATTTAACAGGAGGAAAACCTCATAGATACATTATGAAACACTTGTTAAGAGAGGGTGGAAATTCTGAAGGAAGAAAGAATATGACCAGAAGTACAGTAAAAGGAATGAAAGGGGTTGCAGCTAGGGGACAAAGGGACATTCCAAGAGCTCAAGTAATGCCTGCAGTGCATCACATAAATATGGACTCAATCTCTAGCAGTTCCTTGTAGAACCTGAACCTCATATCTCGAGTATTACAGCGAATGCCCCAACCTTTAGACTACAACAAATGGCCAAACCACTAGGTCAACTTGTTACCAAAACTTCCAAGACTTCTGCAAGAGATCTTACCAAAATTTCCAAAACTTCTGCAAGAGATCTTACCAAAACTTCCAAAACTTCTGCAAGAGATCTTACCAAAACTTCCAAAACTTTCTGGCTAAGAAGATCTTACCAAAACTTCCAAAACTTCTGCAAGAGATCTTACCAAAACTTCCAAAACTTCTGCAAGAGATCTTACACCAAAGAAATGGGACTATCATCATCATAACAAATACACTCAAGAAATCTGCCTGGGACTAGATTGCCTCTCATCACACCTTACCTCAAAACTATTATAAATGCTTATTCCAGCATTGAAAACGAAGTCCCTAACCTTTGGGGAGACTCATGAAATGGCCTTTTCAATAAAGTTATACTTTCAGTAAAAGTTTTTTTACTTTATTCTATAAATGTGAAAACTGGTAATGAAAAATGTCCTAATTAAATCAGCATACAAATTATATATACTGTGCATCAGTTCATAACTTCAAAAATTCTGGCCCAGTGGCAACAACATACTGACCCATCAACAGGCCTTTCACAAACTGGAAATTAAGCAGTAATAAAAATTAACAATTTCTAAATCTATAATATATGCGTTGTCATTGTGTACTGCAAGGACTGAGAAAAAAGCCACTTACCTGAAACAAACTAGAAATGCCCTTCATGACATTAAGCACCGACAATTCCTCGCCATCAATATGATAAACTTTTCCAATCTGTCCATCATCCCAATGAAGATAGAGCGGGTGAAGCTTGTAACTGTCTAATCTAGACTGCTTTTGCACAAAACCTTCTGGTGTAGGTCCTTGGCGTGATTTCACAGACAATTTTGGGGATGCTACCTGAGGAATTTACATTAAGTGTTAGTCAGTGATTCAGACAAGCTTACATTTTACATAAATAAACAACTCTAGAAATTGTAGTTCTAGTGACCCATGCCTTACGAGTTCACTAGATGTTATAAAATGCTGGATCATAGCCACATATTCAATGTACCGATTTTAAATACAAAATTTCCACAAGCCTCTTACAAAAGGTGTACTGTACTTTAAACTAAAATAATCCTTTATTGTTATGGAGGGCAGAAAAGAGGGAGAGAAACCTACTGTCAACTGAAGGATCTGCTCATGGTTATTACTAGGATGCTGCCACACGGGAGTGATCTCGGCTCTCATTTCTATCCGAAATCCAACATCTTTGGCTGATGATGCAGGGACTGCTTGAGGTTCATTGAGCAACACGGAGGTTTCATAGTCATAGATATACAAGGTTCCCACTTCAAACTGGCGGGTGAAGGCTGAAAAGTTAAAAACAAAATCCTAAAAATGGAATGAAAAAGAAGTAAAACTTGGGTCAAATTCCAAGTGCTGGTACCTATGAGGTCATTCAGCACTGAAAGAAAAATTGAGAGCAATAAGGTTTTAAAGGTGTAACAGGAGGAAAACCTTGCTTTTGCATTATGGAACAATTGTTAGGAGAGGGTGGAAAATATGATTAAAAAAGGAGAATAAGAATGGAGATACAGTACAATCATAGGAATGAAAGACGTTGCAGCTAGGGACATGAGGAACACTGCAAAGAACCTTAAGCAAAGCCTCGAGTGCACTACGTAAGGTGCATCAATATCGCTATCCCCTCCACCATGGGGAAAAAATTGTTCCGCATTAACTGAAAAGTAATGGTGAAGATTATTAATACTACTGAAATGCAATAACTATGCCACTGATAGTGAAGGCAGCTTTGTGCCCAGAGAGACCTTGACCTCAAGCAGCCTGAAGGGATTAAGAGGTCTGACGTGGATCTGTCGACTCTGTTTAAACAGTAGAAATCTACAGTTACAAAGAATACCTAAATTAGATAGTATTATTGCTGGGACATATATTTTGTTTTTCCAAAAAAATAGTTACTACAAAACTGATCAGTTAAAACAGGCCAAACGCATTTTCATAAATTGCTCAAAACAATAATGGACTTTTATCACTGGAAGGAAATAACATTAACACCAATGGAAACAGCATCTAAATGTTTGAAACTTGTCTGAAAGCAATATGCTTAACAAGTGATAAGCTTTGAGAAACAAAGTTATACCATTTGTTCTCTAAGAATACCAAGGACTCGATAAACAAGTGTACTAACCAAGATTTAAACTTCAGTTCTTAATCAATAATTAAGTGTAAATAACTAACATGGGTAGTTTTTGTTATAACAATTAACATGCAGTTTCATTAAAATAATAATCACCATGCACAGTTTTTGTTGGATTAAAAGGCTAAACAAATTGTACATTAAAAACTTCACCGTATTCATGACAAAATACAGTGATTTCATTCATTCCAAGATTCCCACCAGCACCTGCAACCTGAAGCAGCCTTTAAAGATTTGAAATAAAGCATCATCACCCACCACCCAACTTACCAGGATAGGACGACAAGAGGACAAACGCATGCGCTGGGGCAAGGGCGCACTGCAGGGCGCACCAAACAAGCCAACTGAGGCTGCCCACCCCAACAGCCAAGGCGCCTGTGAGGCCATACCGCACCACCAGGACGACTGGGGTCAACATGCCCACCAACATGGTTCTTAAGTTAAGGTCCTCTTCTGCTCGACAAAACACTATCAAGGTGCTGACACAGCAACCCTCGTTCTAGTCTTTCCCAACACCCTTATTTCTATTATCTGTTTGTCATGGCCCTTAGGAACACTTTGCATTGTCTGGCAAGGCTCTATCAGCTGCTGGAAGTCCTGGCCATTTGGATGGATAAGTTGAACTAGTCTTAAAACTGACCACTAAAAAATACTCCAGTTAACCACTGCTTCCCATGGTGGGGGTTATTTCCAAAGCACTGCCTATCTATTTGTCACTATCATTCTTATCCGTGCCATACGATGAACTCTTAGTGATTTATGGAACGCTAGATGGCATCATTACACTTCACGAAACAGTTTTCCTTTACTTACTGCATGGGGTAAATGGAACTATAAGTAATGTACACAAAACACCGTAATACAGTCTGTCCTCAATTGCAATGCAGTACCCTAAATGACACAAATGACATTATCGATCTTCAGGCATAATACCTGTTATGTATTCATTTCCACAGTTTACAAACACTCAAAGCATAAACGTTATCTTAGTTATCACCAGCAACTGACAAAACGTAGGATTTAAACTGAAGATCAAGTTTTCAAAACTTCTTAAGGTCATATAAAACTTTTGATAACATGGTGTCCTCGTTAAGTCTCGAAAATTATGGAGAGTTATAAAATATACAAAGGTGTAAAAATACTACACACAATTGTGTCCCAAAATGATCAATAATATGTATACAACTCGTGAAAAACGACACTCAATTTTTAACATTAACAAGGAAAATTATTCCCGTTTAAAATTAGAATATCTTCAAGGCAGCATACGACTGAAGTAAACAATGCTTAAAAGTACATTGTGTGTGTGAGAGAGAGAGAGAGAGAGAGAGAGAGAGAGAGAGAGAGAGAGAGAGAGAGAGAGAGAGAGAGAGAGAGAGAGAATATCCTTATCGCCCTTGACAGCTCATCAACCGCAAGAAGTTTCATCACAGGTAAAGAAGTCTTTCAGATGAGGGGGATTCTGACGCCATTACCCATACAGCGGGAAGGAATTATAATTACTACAATATTATGATTGGTACACGCTCTACTTCCTATTAAACTCGCAACGCCTTCTTCCCTTCCTTCCTTCTTTCTTTTTTTTTCTTTCTTTCCTTTCTCTGCTGCACTCAGGAGAAAAAGGCAGGCGTGTGTACACAAAGACTTTTAGACCATGAACGAACGAAATTCTCGCGTACAGTTACGTCAATAATGCACAGCGATGCGCTGCACAAGCCGTGAAGAGAATCTCTCTCTCTCTCTCTCTCTCTCTCTCTCTCTCTCTCTCTCTCTCTTTTTACACACACACGCACATATACTTACATCCTGTATAACGCATAAATCTCTTATACATCGATATTATAACGAGAAAAGTGAAGCAGCCGATGATTAAAGAAGTAAATGTAACCCTTTAAATGCTACACACGAAGAAAGCATAAAACGAGAGGTACCCCTTCAGAATTTAGGCCAACGACCAAGCGCTGGGACCTATGACGTCATTCGGTGCTGAAAGGGAAGTCTAAGAGTAAAAAGGTTTGAGGTGAAACAAGAAGAAACCCGGAGCTGCATTATGTAACAATTACTAGAGTTGAAAGTCAGATGAAGGAAAGAGGATGTGAACGGAGGTACAGTAAAATTAATGCCAGGGGTTGCGGCGTAGGGGCCAAAGGGACCCCGCAAAGAACCTTAAGTAATGCCTACAATGCGCTGCATGAGGTACACTGATGGCACTACCCCACTTTGAAAAAAAAAATGTCTTCTTTTGTAGAACTGTTTGCGAAACTAAATCATCTTTGTCATAAAGGCATGAGATCTTACACTCCAATGTTTCAATTTTCCTCGTGGCTATATATAATTTATATTTTATACCGCGTCCTTATTCTCGTCATCGAGAGATATACTAGGCTATTTACCATTTATATCGCGTCTTTATTCCCGTCAATGAAAGATATACAAGGCTATTTACCAAAGTTGAGACATTCGCAATAATAATTCAATATCATCATCTACAGATTCATTTTCAGCCTTCCTGCAATGAACTTACTTCAATTTTTGCCTCAACCAAATAATGATCATCTGTGCCTCCAACCACTTCTAGCCTCTACAGTCTACACCATCCACTATAGTGGATTCACATCAACCGTGCATTTGATGTCTAGGCCCGTCCCTTACGACGCTCCTGATTGGCTGTTGATAAGCCAATCAAAGGGCTGGAAAATCTCAGTCTCTCGAGAGAGTTCACAGGGGCAGGATGTGTCTTCCACCTCTCCTGAGGTATACGTTTGAAAGACGTATTCCTCAGGAGAAGAGGAACGCACATCCTGCCTATGTGAACTCGAGAGAGAGGTAGTTTCCAGCCCTGTGACTGGCTTATCAACTGCCAATCAGGAGCGTCGTAGGGGACGGGCCTAGACATCAAATGCACGGTTGATGTGACTACTATAGGTCTAGTCGGTACTAACAAAAACTAACATAAATTACTTTTTGAAACAATCATAAACGGCGTCACATTCACCACTTGACTATCCTTTAAGCAGCAACACTCACTCGACCCCACAGCAAAACACGGAAAAGAAAAAAACGGCGAATGGAAACAAACAACCACAAGTATAAACTTGGTTGCCATATTACCTTTTCCAGAAACCCAGGCGAAGGGTACCGTTACTTGACAAGGCAGCCCCTGGCAACACTGGCAGCCAGAACGAGAACTGCAAAACAATGACACCATTCAGTGTTCAATCATAATTGCGAAATTGGAATTGGATGACAAAATTTAGACCAAAGGCCAGGCTCTGGGACCTATGTGGTGATTCTGCGCCGAAAATAACATTGAAACAACTGTTAGGAGAGGGTGGAAAGTAAGATGGACAAGAACGAACATGTGAACGGACGGAGGTACAGTAAAACGAATGAAAGGTGACACGAAAAGACTGTGCGCAACTTGAGGTACACTTGAAGGCACTGCCCCCTATCGTTGAGAGACGTCAGTAAAATCATATACAACACTCCATTGCAATCGTGTGATAACACAAACAGTATCTTACCATCAATATCATGGAATTTACTCTGGCTACAAGAAACAGACCTGTCAAAATCTGCAAGCATTAATATATATACTCTTGGTAAGCTTGTAATTACAACGAATACTTGAACCAATTTCCAAACGAAGCGATATTCAGTCTGCACACCTGCTTCCATGAAGTGTCTATTTTGATGACCCAATACATATTTATATATTCTTCAAGCTGAATTGGGGTGAATCATAGCAAGAACTGGGGCATAAAACAATTCTTGGATTCTAATCATTTACTTGATCTACATATTAAATATTTTCTTTCCTAATAAATGATCTCGTCTTTCTGTATATCGTCCTACCTTTTCTACTCTTTTCAAATGAACACCATACTCTTTGGAATTTTGAATGTTAAAGCAATAGTCCCTTTGGGTTCGTTCCTTATGAATGGGGTTAGCCTTCTGAATTATTATTATTATTATTATTATTATTATTATTATTATTCATTATTATTATTATTCATTATTTTTCTTCTTCTTCTTCTTCTTATTAAGAGACTGCTGATTCAGCTGCATTGATTTTATAGAAGTTCTTTTCTAATATTATTACGGCATTTTCGATGCTACAATCTACGTAACATCGAAGATGCCGTAATACAATAAGAATAGAAAACAACTTCTATAAAGTCAATACAGCTGAAACAGCAAATAATAATAATAATGGCGATAAAAGCCATAAGGGTGTAAAAGTAAATATATTACAAATATATATTTCTAATATATATTTACATCTACACAAATGTGGATTTCTTCACTATTTTAGTTACTCATTCTATTACAATAATAATAATAATAATAATAATAATAATAATAATAATAATAATAATAATAATAATAATAATAATTAGTGGTGAAAAAGCCATAGCGGTGCAAATGTAAATATATTAGAAATATATATTTCTAATATATATATGTACTATATTTACATCTACAAAAAATGTGGATTTCTTCCCCATTTTAGTAACTCATTCTATTACAAAATTAAGATTAATAATAATAATAATAATAATAATAATAATAATAATAATAACCACCACCAAGAGAGACACAAGTATGCCTTCGCAAATAAGCAAATAACCATGAACGGTCACTAGGTAGTATACAAAAGCATGAAACGGGCCGAGTCTTAAAAAAACACAGCCATCATAATAATTGAAAAGGCTGGAGACAATATTGCCAGGAGGACCTCCAGGTAGTTTACCTGGACCGCAATCCAACCATTTACCTGGTGTTTACTTTGTGCTACACATTAGCCCAGGCTACCGTCATGGTCGTCGAGGGCCGAACCTTGGGCCCGGGAACCCCAGAGAGAGAGAGAGAGAGAGAGAGAGAGAGAGAGAGAGAGAGAGAGAGAGAGAGAGAGAGAGAGAGAGAGAGAATTATCTAAAGTTTGCATACTCTGACAGGACCAGAGAGATTCAGCGGTCTTACCCTCTGCCCTTTGATTCAGATCATGGCGACAGTGCGTGTCAATCTTATCTCAAGTTTGTTTTTAATTTTTGCCGATAAGATGATGCTACCCTCCCCCCTCCCCCACGCCCTCTTTAACCCTAGCTGCAACCCACTGGAGTCTACTAACGTTTTGTTTTGCATACATTCACTATCACCAAAGTTCAAATAGGTGGATGACGTTAACTAACCCCATATGAATAGGGTTCATTTTCTCAATAAAGAATAATAATAAATACGAAGGCCTCGGTACCATTCTATCTAAGACGCTTCTGCAACTTTTCCATAAAGTTTGGTAGGCGTTTTCTCTTGGCTACAACAAAAACGTGAATATAGTTTGCCAAGCACAGTTGCATAAGCTTTTGATCTCGGAGCATTTACGCAATGAACAAGTTCATTCCTGAACTCAAGTGCATCGGTTTTATTTTCTATTCCCTCATTTCATTCTATTTATCTCTTTTTCTTATAACTTTTACTCCCTCGGCAGGCTAATGTCTTCTTCCCTTTGAAGCCCTTGTGGGTTTATTAAGTCAGATGACTCTTATAAAAGAGTTTTCAGCTGAAGATGTAAAGAAATAAAGGATGCCAAACTCTACAGGTTCTGTCCAGATGTCCACACGAAACTTAAAAAACGAGCTACCAGCACGACAATTCCCTTAATGGCCAACGATGAGAAAACTGGCAAACAGCTGCGTGAAAATTGCTCTACACAACTCTGGGTATTTGTCACGCATAGGCGGGGGAGGGTTCCCCCGTCCTTAAAAGCTTAGGCTTGAATTCTAAAATCTGACAAGTCATATAGCTGAACACTTTGTTCGTTTAATATTATGCAAAATTGGATTCACGGACTTCGTTGAACCGTTTATAAATCCACCTCCTTATACTTGAAGTATGGTGTACTGAAAGTACTGTACCTAAGTACGAATAGCTTTACTGTAAAGTACGTATTCATTAACCATGATAAATGCAATTCTGCATGAAAAAGTTATCTAACATAATTTCAGATACGTCAATGACAAAAGAAACATTTCTCAGAATACCTGGAACATTGTAAAGTAAAAGATACCAGTGCAGTCCTTTTATAAACGCGTTAACGCTAAACAAACAAACAATACAAATAACTTGACAAAGCCAATACGATCTTAAGAGTCAAACTTGCAGGATGACATTAGCTACAATTTCCCCCAAAGAATTTGCAATAAAAACCTCATTGATGTCAGAAGACTAAAAAACAAACTGAATACGCAAGTTAGGTCCTTTCCCAGCCCAGAACCGAACGAGAGAAGAAAACGCCAAAGAAAAACAGCAAGGTTATAGATAGATAGATTTATAGATTTTTAGGCATACATGCCAAATTCTAGGGCAACTAAGGACATTCAGCGCTGAAACGGAAATTGACAGTGAAAAGGTTTGAAAGGTGTAACAGAAGAAAAACCTGGCAGTCGCACTATGGAACAATTGTTAGGAGAGGGTGGACAGTAAGATGGAAGAAAGAGAATATGAACAGAGGTACAGTAAAAGGAATAAAAGCAGTCGCAGCTAGGGGTCAAAGGCACGATGCAGAGAACCTTAAGTAATGCTTACATTGCACCGCATGAGGTGCACTGATAACACTACCCCACTACGTGGAGCAAGGTTATAAGTCATGAATGAAATTTGAGATATACAGCCAAAAACTGGGGCACATTCTGCCATTCAGCGCCGAAGACGGTGTAAAAAAGAGGGGGGGGGGGGGGGGGGGGGGATGGCTGGACAGCAAGATAAAAGATTCAGAAAACAAAATGCCATCTAAAAGACGGGTCATTAAAATACAGGCCATCTATAAAGACAGGTCATTAAATGACATGCCATCTAAATGACAGGTCATCTATAAAGACAGGTCATATAAACGGCAGGAGATTGAAAAGACGTGTAATTCAAGAAACAGGTTATGTAAAAGATGGGCACAGGCTCTTTCAAAGACGGGAATGTAGTCTAAATGATAGGCAAGTTAATAGATAGAAAACTGAAAAGACAGGTTAACCTGCAATACAGGTCATGGCAGAGGTCACTGAAGAGAGAGGTAATCTGAAAGCAGGACATTTAAAACTGGTATATAATTAAGACAGGTCACTGAAAAGACAGGTAATCTGAAAGCATGGCATTTAAAACTGGTATATAATTTAAAGGTAGGTCATTGAAAAGGCAGGTCACTGAAAAGACACTTGTATCTCTTACTTAAACCAAGGCACCTGGATTGCAGGGGGAGGGGGGAGTATCTAAGAAAAAGCCAACCAAAATACCTGAAGCATTAACGGTGAAGCCTCGTGGCCTTTGGTAGGATCCGTGTCATAACCGTGGGAAGCGGCGTCTGACGGGGTGACATTCTCCCCCATCCCACCCTCCTCCCCCCTCAAAGGCTCCCCCATACCCCCGACACACACAAACACCAGTGTCTATAACCCGTAACCGCAACCAGACTTGTGTGTCTCTAATTGTAGCATAGACCTGCAGAGAGAGAGAGAGAGAGAGAGAGAGAGAGAGAGAGAGAGAGAGAGAGAGAGTTGAAAGTTCCAGAGGACTGTGACTGGAAAAGATGACACGCATTAAACGCTCCCGAAGCCAACGTTCGAATGCATGACTCTCGCCTTAGTTCCCAGTCACGCCAGAGAGCGCGCTGCTTTCTGATGATGATTATTTTCCACTGCAGCGGAAAAATTCCTTTGCAATTGCAAGCCCCGGACTCGACGAAGATGGGAAAAGTGGTTTTGTTTCCTCCAATTAGACCTCTATTAGACCTCAAAGCTCAAGTTAAAATGCAATACATTACAATACCCTTTCATGGACATTCATCTTAATGTTATTTTTCTTTTCTTTTCTATTAAGTCATCTCTTCTTTCTGTACTTCCTATTACCTTCTGTTGCTTTCTTCTAATGAACACCACATTCCTTGGTTTAGATTTTTTTTATTTATATAGAATCTTGGCATTATGCCAAGCACTGGGGAAGGAAAACCTCAAAGCAGTTGCACTATGAAACAATTGTTAGGAGAGGGTGGACAGTAAGATGGAAGGAAGAGAATATGAACGGAGGTATAGTAAAATGAATTAAAAGTAGTTGCAGCTAGGGGCCGAAGGGATGCTGCAAAGAACCTTAAGTAATGCCTACATTGCACCGCATGAGGTGCACTGACGGCCCTAGCCCCCTACGGAAACCACATTCCTTGGGAGCTTGAATTTTAAACCAGTATCCCCTGTAGGCTAGTTTTAAATCAACAAGGTTCATCTACCTGATTAAAAAACATTAAGATATAATTTCCGAAATGGCTATAACAATGACTAAATTTTTAACATAATCCTTATGTTCCTAGGTATCCAAACTGTACAGTTTCTCAGAGTTATCGTCAGCGCATGCGCAGAGGACATTTCCCACTTATGAGAGGCTACGGTTTGTATACCTAGAAAAACACAAATCACTTAAAAAATAAATACTACACATTTAAACTTTTCTTATTCAGAAACACTGGCCAAGTCAGTAGCATAATATTGCAAAGATTGGTCTTATCTCAATAAGCAAAGTGGATTCATATCAATATATATTTAGCAGTAATTAAAATTATTGGAGTAACTACCCTGCAGTGATAATTACGAATAATTCCACAATTTTTTTTACAGGAAGTCATTTCCTTCTCATCATGACCCCCTTGTCACCTCGGGCAAATTCTTTGCAAAGGAATGCAATGTCAGCAACATTACTGGAAACAGTTTTCCTCATAAAAACAGAAAACACATTTCATTTCCTCGCAAACTTCGGGACGTCATAAAAAATAAAAATAAAAACTTAAAATTCCCAGCGGACGAGATGACAATTTTCCCCAATCCATAACATTTAGTCCATCCTTACTTCCTTCCGGGGAATTGGGACATTGCACCTAATAAAAAAATAATTGTTTTTGTTTAGAATGTCAAAATTTCTATATTTTGCTTGTGACATTGTTTCAGAAATTGCCCAGATGTCTAAATTCTACGTTTGACACCAAAGCTGAATCATCATTCACCCGGAACGATGAATCATGCAAGTGTTGACCGCCATCACTTCATGCAGTAATGTTAAGTGATTTCGAACAAGCGTGCCCGAACGCATTGGGCCTATTTAGTAAATCGGTCTTTGAATCGAACTAATCAGCTGTAAGAGTTATTCGACCAAGTCTCATTTACAAAGCACACGAAGATCCAGAAACTGCCTACTTGAACCGATCTTGCACCGCAAATATTATGATAAAATAATATAATCGATGATAAGTAATCAGTTCTTGACACCACTTAACAGTGTGTTTTACAAGGAATTACAAGGATTAGGATGTCTCAAAGACTTATATAACAGTCCATCCGAGGAGACATCACGTGCTCACTTATCTCTAGGAGCAGATTTTACTATTAATTCACAGTGTCCTAATGATTACGTCTATCTTTCTTTTAAACTCTTCTACACTGTTGCTGTTTACAACTTCTGGTGGCAGTTTATTCCATGTGTCACATTATCTCGTATGTGAAGGAGTTCCCCCACAATGGGATGCAATACCAGAGAGAGAGAGAGAGAGAGAGAGAGAGAGAGAGAGAGAGAGAGAGAGAGAGAGACGTTCACGCCACAGTAGCTACTATGAACACCTTCCGCGAAAGAAGGAAATAACTCGACGCATTACGAAAGAAAAGCTTGAAATCTCTCCAGGATGCCGGTGTTCCTCTTCCCCGAGTGACTGATAGGAACCGGGACGGCTTCGATGAAAGTGAATTC
Source organism: Macrobrachium nipponense (assembly GCF_015104395.2). Classification (NCBI taxonomy): domain Eukaryota; kingdom Metazoa; phylum Arthropoda; class Malacostraca; order Decapoda; family Palaemonidae; genus Macrobrachium; species Macrobrachium nipponense. The sequence continues at coordinate 89,440,256 of NC_087206.1, forward strand.
TTGGAAACGAAACTTTCTAGAGGCGACTTTTACTCTAGTTGCAATATACACTCACGCAAGACCCCACTTCCTCGTTGGACGAGTCTGTTAAGAGCTCGACTAGGGATCTCAGGGTCCGGGTTCGATTCCCCGCCAACTCAGTATCAGAGGACTTTATTTCTGGTGATAAGAATTCATTTTTCAATGTGATTCGGATCACACAATAAGCTGTAGGTCCCGTTGCTAAGTAACCAACTGGTTCCTAGCCACGTAAAAATATCTAATCCTTCGGGCCAGCCCTAGGAGAGCTGTTAACCAGCCCAGTGGTCTGGTTAAACTAAGATATACTAAACTATACACAAGACACATGACAGAAGGATGGGATAAAATACAGAATTTAGGCCAAAGACCAAGAGCTGGAACCTATGAGGTCATTCAGCGCTGAAAGGGAAATTGACAATGAAAAATTCTGAAAGGTGTAACAGGAGGAAAACCTCAACTGTTAGGAGAGGGTGGAAAGTAAGATGGGAGAAAAAGATTATGAACGGGAGTGGTACAGTAAAAGGAATGAAAAGGGGTTGTAGCTAGGGGCCGATAGGAAGCTACAAAAAAACCTTTGGTAATGCCAACAGTCCACCACGTCATGTCCACTGACGGCACTACTCCCTAAAGGGATTACGCGCGAATAACATTATCACTATAATCGTCATCTAGAAGAGTAAACAATTGAAATCCTTACGAGTGTCAGTGTTACATAAGATTAAGTACATATATATTTTAAACATTAAAATAACGGGGTGGGGACAGACTTATTTGCAAATGTCAGATAAATCCATGCGTGTAGATAACCTTCAAAAATTAAAAACACCGGATAGCTCATACTACGTTATCGTCAATATAAGGTCTACAAACACATTTTTTAAGACTTGAAAAGACTAATTTAGAAACGGTCATGAAAAGGCTCAGAAATGACGTATCTATGGAAGTATCCATTCGAGTCATAGATCTGGACAGGAAGGAAATATTTACCAAGTAGTTCCTAGTCAGTAAAAAAAAGTTCCTTGTAAAGAACGAAGCTGAACTCAGGGGTCCCCTTTGGAGATGCATGTCTGGAATTCGGAAGGAGCAAGTCAGCATTGCCATGGACGCGGTGTCATCATCTTCTACACTATACTGTATGAGATTGCTGTATAGCCACCAGTTAGAGTAACTGTGGAACCGAGACGACAGTTTTTGGGAGGAGGATTCTCTCTCTCTCTCTCTCTCTCTCTCTCTCTCTCTCTCTCTCTCTCTCTCTCTCTCTCTCTCCCCGACAGTTTTTGAAGAATTCATCCTCTCTCTCTCTCTCTCTCCTACGTATACAGCAAACGTAGACAAACTCCCTTCCTTGATCGCACCCCCCAAAACAAAATACAGAACACTTACGAAGTACTTAAAACAGAAACATAGTTGACGATAAAATAAAAACTCCCAGATCAGAGGAAATTGGAACTACAGGAAAAGTCCTTTAGACAAGCTAAAAATTCTTTGGAAGCTTGTATTTCAAGTCAAATGGCCCTTGGGGCGGCTTGTTCCATATGAATAGGGTTCTTCACCTTCTGAATAATAAATATTGTTCCTAGACCTATAACCCGGGGGAATTCTCATCTTTTCCAACCTGCTGGAACCTCGTTCCAATTCTTTCGAGTCTAAACTTTGTTGCGTGTCACCTAAGCCTGGAACCTTGCTCCGTTGCTACTAAGCCTGGAACCATGGTCAGCTTCTTTCACGCCCAAAGCCTCGTTCCATTACCGCTAAGCCTGAGACTTCGTTCCGTATCTTCTAAGCCTGAAAACGTGTTCAGTTTCTAACAAGCCTGAAACATAATTGGAGCAAATGACTCAAAAGTTCCTCGGGGTAGGAGAACCTCACAAAAGAGCCCTGGCGAGTGTTTTGCAATAAATCGTCCTATACGTTGCATCGTCTTGCGGTGAGTTGGCTCCACACCGCTGGGCAAAAGTGGGCGCGGCGCTTTCCACAACCAAGAAGTGTCAACGACCTTTGAAGGGAGCATTAAAAACGACACCGTTCGGGCACCCGCCACCTGTTAGGTCAAGGTCTCCTTCTCACCCAGGGAACCAAATCTAAAAGAGAATCTGAGCTTTTCCAAGACAGTCTCGTACTATAGTGGCCATAATCTGAAACACCCTCCCAGCTCCTCTTCTTCTCGTACTGTCTCTTCTATTTAACGGTGTTCGTTCCTTCTAGTTCTCCCCCCCCTAGCACATCATAGCTGTCGTAGTTCAGTCCATTTCCTCCATCCCAAGTGGAGAGTCAAAACCAGATCCTACACAGCACCAGATTCCAGCTACGAGGAGAAAAAAAGAAGAAAAAAAACTGGTCTACTAAGACCGCTCCTGCTCAGTTCTCCACCTCCACGTTTGCTCGACGCCCCAAGAATCACCAACTGGTTCGTAGCTGTGATGTCCCAAGACTGGCAACGGAATCCCACTCCTCAAGGTCTGCTAACTCGGTCAAAGCATTGGCATTGCTGGCCTTCGGTGCCCCGTGCCCTGTATTGATTTCCGAGTTCCTAATGCACGTGACCCGCACGTTTCCCATTACAGATCTAAATATACTTCTCAATCAATTAATTTCTCCATTCTGTATGGCAGTGGTGGTAAGAAGCCAAATAGACATTTATGCTATAGAGTATAGACTATAATTAAACAGATCAAATCAACGTCGTGGAAACGAGACAAGAACATATACAGATTTTATCATTCACAAAATAATGAGATCGCTGAATTTCGTTTATGAGAAGAACGTCGGTCTTTAATATAGAAGCAATGACTATCACTTTTTAGAATGATTTCAATTGCGTCCATTAAAAACAGTGGCAGTCAGGCAACAAATACGATGAACTAACAAAAATGACTCCCAAACGTCCTAACTTATTACTTAATAGTCCAGTCAAGACAAAATTCCATTGGGGCTAATGCAAGGGGTTTACCTACACTTACACCTGCTACAAATTAATCAGGCAACACAGCTACGTGACATAGGTGCTCCATAACTAGCCCACCAAAAGCACCATCATCTGGGACAACAGTAAATGCATGACAAAGAAGGAATGGTAGTGGTAGGTGCAGAAGTCGAGATTTGCCTTTGAAACGGCTCCCTGAATACATAAGAATCTCTCCAGGTCATTCTAATCTTATTTACAAGAGGAAGGAAAGACAGGACCCACCGCGCCCCCTACATCCTTAAGTTATCCTACTCATACTCCTCTCATCCAACATGACATCACCTCCACAAAATTTACCCACAGGATAATGACCCCATTCTGCCGTACAACACCACCAACCCCCCCCCCCCCCCACCACCACCAAAGCTGGAAGCCGTGACGAAACGATGACGTAGGCGTGACGTCACAGGCGAAGTGGCTACCTGAACTCCGTTACTCCGCACCTACTATACGAGAACTCCCCTGGTGCACTCCCTTGCCACTTACCCTACTTTCTCGGCTGCTTCTTCCTCCTTCTCCTCCTCCTCTCCTGACCTCAACCAAGGACGAGGGTTCTTCTTCTACCCAGGAATTGGCGAGTGATACACTGACAACGCAAGTTAATCTCAGGCCGATCTATCAATGCCCTTCTTGATGAAAACCAAACTTAAATCGTTCATCAAGTACCCAAGGTATAGATCTTAAGAGCATTTACGTTTACAAACGAAATCGTCCACTAATGTAACCATCTAGTTAAAATGAGGTCGAACTGTAACTATTCTTTCAAGTAAATTTAGTTCAAAATCGTGTCAAAGTCAAATCTTACGCTATTTTACACTATTTTAAGCATCCTCATTGTTAAAAATAAAGACAACTAAAATCGTACACTATTTTAAATGCCCTTTTTGTTTACAATCATATCAAACTGAAACCATACACTAATCTGAGTAGTACCTTTATTGTTTAAAATTTCAAAATTAAATCATACAGTTCTAAGAGTCCTGACAGCTTAAAATCGTGTCTAACTGAAAATAATACACAATTTCAAGTACCCTTCAAGCTTAAATTCCTGTCAAAAATAAAAAAATGACACTCCTTGACGTTTCCTAACTACAGTGTACCCAAAACTGAAAACCATTTAAAAACTTGAACCGTACAATCGGGTCATATTTTACTCGTTAAAAGTTCGACGGACACTACCGAATCAAACCTAAGCCTACTGGAATTCAACACCAACTTGACGAGGTGATAGGGGCAGCAGGAGTGATGAAGAATATGTCTTGCAAACGGCCAACGTGGCAGAGAGACAGGTCCCCCTTGGTCACTCCCGTTAGGGTATGCATGTTGGTATGCAGCTTTCCAGTCAAAAAAAAAAAAACAAAAAAAAAAAAAAAAAAATCGTCAAAAAAAAGGAAAGGAAAGCCCAACAGCAGTGAGAAGGGTTTCCCAGATATCAAAATAAATAAAAAATAAACAAAAATAAATAAATTTTTAAAAAATAAACAAAATGAAAATGAAAGACTTCAAGGCGCCTAGGCTGATCCACGATCATCATATACATATCGTATTTTTTCTCATATCGCGTGAAAATAATCGTCTACTGGTGGAATAAATGCACAGGAGAGAGAGAGAGAGAGAGAGAGAGAGAGAGAGAGAGAGAGAGAGAGAGAGAGAGAGAGAAAATTTTCTCGAATAATACTTATTTAAAGAACAGACAAATAACAGAAAATAAATATAACAAACATACCCACACACGAAATAACAAAATAACGGGAACCATGAAATAACAAAACCTACGTCATTTTTCACTATCTGACGAACGAAATACCGCCACGAATCATCACAAATACATATACCGTTAAAACAAGGAGCAAAAACACAATGAGAAATCGCTGTGGTTACAGACAGGAGTCTCGTTACAGCGAGAAATGTAGTTTTTTTTTTTTATGAAATGGTTTCTTTCGAGTTGATGTTTTCCATACTAAAATATTTTTATTTAAAGAAATTATTTCTTTCAAGTTGATGTTTTCCATCCTAAAACAATTTTTTTAAGAAATGCTTTCTTTCGAGTTGATGTTCTCTATCCCAAAATAAATCTCTTATCTTAATAACAGACTTACGTTTTTTAGCTACTCAAAATTTATTTTTTCATTTACTTTTTTTGTGTTTCCAATTACTTTGTCACTCCTCTCAAATGAAAACTGTAATATTCTTTGGAGACCGGAATTTCAAGTAAATGGCCCCAGTGGGGTTGTTCCATATGAATACGGTTCATCTTCTGCTGAAGGTCGTCATCCAGCAACTGACCACCACAACGACAGTAACCAGCAGCCACAGACTGGAACTAGAGGAAATCCGGAAGAAGAAATGAACGTTGATTGACAAAATCAAGCAGAAAGTACCACTCATTGATGTCGCAATACCACGGGACATCAGAGCAGATGAGAAAGATAGAAAAAATTGGTAAGTTCCAACACCTGAAAATAGAAATAAGGATACGGGATATGCAAATGGATATTGTACCCATAATCATAGGATATTAGGCACGATCCCAAGATCCCTGAAAAGGAACCTGGAAAAACTAGATGCCGAAGGAGCTCCAGGACCCGTGCAAAAGTGTGCTACTAGAAACAGTGCACATTGTAAGAAAAGAGATGGACTCCTATAAAAACCACCCAGTCAAATGGGATGACTGTGATAAAAAAATAATAAGTAATAATTTATTAGTAATACAGGGCAAGGCCTCCTTCTGCCAATGCAGAATGAGTCAGTTTTTTCGAAATAAAACTTAAAATCCTGCTGTCAAAATCGGTGTAAAGTCCACTCCTTAAGTTTCGAACTATTTCAAAACATCCTTCAATTTTCTACAACTCCCGAAATCTTAACAGGTGTTCTTAATCACCAAGGACCTGTGACGGAAGTCGTTGACGTAATCCTGCTACATGTACCTTACGTTCCCTGAGTCACTCGTAACATACAGGCATGCATAATGTAAACGCTGCTCAGGTCTTCTGCCAGTGATGAATGTCAAAGCAGAACAAAGTATTCTAACAATAGGACAACATGATCATCTTCAGGTCCGAAGAAACATATTAATGTTCGTATCTTAACGATTACATACACTCAAAATTCAAAAGTTCACAGGATACACAAAGAATTCCTTTTGGGGGACCCAAACGACAAAATTTTGAAGAAAAAAAAATATGGAAGGTTCAAGAAAAAATGGCAATGTTCTTATGTCAGCGAACAGCAGGGCTCACAATTCACAGGATAAAATATAAACCCCCATTCATATGGGACAATCCTACAGGGACCACTGACCTGGAATATAGAATTTAGGCCAAAGACCACGCGCTGGGACCAAGGAGGTCAATCAGTGCTGAAATAGAAATTGGCAGACGGAAGGTTTGAAAGGTGTAACAGGAGGAGAGCCTGAAATTTAAACTCCTAAGAACACAGCGTCCATTTGCAAGAAATTACATAAGATAAACACAGAAAGAGGAGACGTACTATTATCATTATCATGATTATTCAGAAGACGAACCCCCTTTCATATGGAAGAAAGTCCACAGGGGACACTGACCTGAAATTCAAGCATCCAACGAACATGGCATTCATTTGAAATCGGTTACAGAAGACAATAGGAAATAAAGACAGAAGAGATAAATCACAAATCAATTATCAGCTGGCCATGGAGTAGGAAAGTTCATTCAAGTCTATTGCCTAAACGTGTGGGAAGAAATCTATCATCTTCCGTATCAGAGGGAAAGAACAATTACTTGTTCCGGAATGTCTATCGATACAATCCCAATGGAGCGTCAAATTATCATGGAGTTCCCAGCAGGCAATAACGGTTCGACCCACTGTATACAGTATGCATGACATTACACTGCAGAAACTGGCAATCGACGCGAATTACATTGGTTTTGTATATATGTAATAAAGTTATTGGTGGTGAGATTTACCAGTATCAAATACAGTTAATGTTACAAAACGGGCTACAAGCTAGCTAACCCCACAAACATTCTCAACCCACGAATTAAGTACTTAGGTTCCAGCTACATTCAATTTGAAAATAGCTGATTAAAAGTACTAAAATACCACTTTAATATACTCAAACTATAACCAATTAATGGCACTTTAATTACAGTACATTCAAGATAATTAACGAACATTTTACTAACGCATACCAAGGAGTTCCTTATTCCGCGTATACAACGTACGCTACTGCAGCCAAAGTTCAACTGGTCGAATATCTCACTATGTTCTGCTGCTTTCCTTTTCAGTATGACCAAAACCACCTCAGGGTGAACTTATGAGGAAAATTCAACCGAAACCTCTTACCTGGCACAAAGGCCCGCTACGTGGAACCTTTGAGTAAGGGCTACATATAGTTGTGAAACTGTGCAAGGATTGTGCCAGTTTATTATGTAGGTAAAAACATCTTTATCCTTGATAATCTGTTTTTTCAATATATATTACATAATACACCGCATACACAGTTGTTCTGTGCAATACTACATTTACAAAGAGGACCTCATTCAAACTGGATGCTATCTAACTGAGTTATTTATTCAAAGTTACAAGCTTTCAACGATAAACAGTCCTCATTATCAAGTAACCAGTAATATACTATATATATATATCTATATATATAGATATATTTAATAATTCATGAATATATAATATATAAAACAGAAACGCAATATATATAAACACACACACAGGAGAGAGAGAGAGAGAGAGAGAGAGAGAGAGAGAGAGAGAGAGAGAGAGAGAGAAGATGCGTATTTCAACAGACGTCAACCCCATGGCGTATTGCACTGCGAGAAGCTTATCGAGGTTACGTAAACCTCGAACAAGGAAAATTCTGATAAATTTCAGGGTTACCTTCGAATGCAATCAAGAACTCTCAATGACTCGACTGATTTACGCGCCTGACATATCGGGTTATTTTAATGACTAATTCATAATTGAGAATGTTCTGAGACATCTTCCACGTGACAGAATTCATTCTCCACTTGTGCAACATACCACGTAAAAAGTAATTAAAATTTTTATTTAAAGTACAACCCGTTTTATTAGGTATATCTAACTAGTCATATCGTTATAAATGCCGATTTTTGCATTAGTCCATTTCTTCATACAAAAGCATCAAGGATCGGCATTCATCTTCTAATGTAAACTTTCATGTCACAGCTAGATGCTGTAACGTGAATTTTAATAATCATGAATCAATCAATCACTCATTCTTCAATTACGATATCATTACGTTAACACTGGACCGTTAAACTAAGGAAGAGTTACAACACTAAAACGTGGTGAGGGAAGAGGCCATTTGAACTTATGCCCTTGATACACGTGTACGATTCTGTGTGTGTGTGTGTGTGTGTGTATGTGTGTGTGTGTGAGAGAGAGATTCAAAGTTGAATAGATTTTAAGGTTACTTTTAAAAAGTATTAGAAAGCAACGCTTAAAAAGAACAATATATACACAGATGACTGAAACTGACATCAGATGGAAAATAAACACTGAAACCTCATAATATACCGCGTAAATATTACTGCTCTATTGCAAGGCCTAGTATTTAGCAATCTCGAAGTAGTTAGTGTCTACTAGAAAACAATTGATAACTCAGAAGAGACAAATTACAATCAAATTAATAACATTACATTCCGTTTTCATAAACGAATTCTAGAATTTCTACTGCCACAAGAAGGTAGGTGTAATATCCTCAAGTGGACTTCTTCCCTAGTTTAATTTTCCTAATGATTATTTTGCAGAGAGAGAGAGAGAGAGAGAGAGAGAGAGAGAGAGAGAGAGAGAGAGAGAGAGAGAGTAATTGGTTGCCAAGTTTTTCTAATGATGGTTATTTTACAGAGAGGGAGAGAGAGAACAATTCTTGTATAATAATATTTATCTAAAATGCTGCACACGTTATAAACCTTAAATAAACACAACCACACACACTGGTTAAATAGTCACCATGTTTTCGAAAAATACATCACAAACACCGGTTCCTTTTGAAGTCACTTTACCAGTAGACTTATTTTCACACCACAAGAACCATACTTTCAACAGTTTCCTCACGCGCGCGACAATAAAAGTACGTATACCGGACACAACGAGGACCAACACACGACGAAAGACTATGCTGCGACGACACGTCACTGGAGGTGAAAGAAAGAAATAAGTCCTCCTCCAACAGAGATAGTGACGTGCTCGCTCGGTCTAACCTGCACCACGGTCTCCGGATAACTGTACTTGCATACTAGAACTTCGACCCAGCGCAGCAAACCGGAGTCAGTCCGGACCTTCCCCCCATCTACCGAGACCACCAAACCCAACCTTACCCCACCCCGACACCATGAATAAACCCTCTACAACCCGCCACCCATCTCCAACGAAACCCATCCAAATATCGTTGGCGGTGACCGATCTTCCTCTAGCCACTAACCTACCTATATTAACTTTGTGTGTTTGTTGGTATATGATATTGATATGCATCTCTCTCTCTCTCTCTCTCTCGTCTCTCATACATAAACAATATTATATTTTTATATATATATATATATATATCTATATATATATATATAGTAATATATATATATATCCTATATATATATATATATTTTATATAATATATGTATATACATATTAATTTATATAAGATATAGATATATATATTTATATATATATATATATATATATATAGTTATAAATTATATATATATATATATACCACATATTATATTAATATATATATATAGATATTATTATAATAATTAATATTATTATAATATATAAAACATCATATATATATATATTATTATATATATATATATATTATATATATATTAGTATATATATATATATCTATATATATTAATATATATATATATATATATATATTAATATATATATAAACTATAGAGAGAGAGAGAGAGAGATAGAGAGCGAGAGAGGAGAGTGAGAGAGAGAATGCTGGAAGAGAGAGCTGACAAGACTTATTACTCAAAATAACAGCAACTTTAAAGGAAAAAGAAAAAAAAACGCATTCATATTGCAAAGAAAAATAAAACAGATGCCAACTGCCCTTTGAGGGTATGTAATGTTATTATGAGATATTTCCTGTGCCCACCAACAATCACCCTACGACTCTCACACAGGGACCATCTGGTTCACTTTCGGTTCACTATAGGCAGTGAACCACTTTCCTTCAGTGCCCTTATGCGGCTTGTCTGTTGCAAGAGATCGAAGTATATTTATTTCAATATTGAGAAGTTTAGTTAAACTGGCGTCTATATACTAAAAGCAGTTGGAATGGATCTCATATACCTCCATAAAACGCCTGTTTAAATATTCTAATATAAATCCTTAAGCTTATTTAAATACGTCTTCAAAGGCAAGTCTGCATATACTTCAATATACTTTTATACAGTTTAAATACATTATAATACCTCATTAATTTTGTTCAAATATAATTAAAAAAACTAGTTTGAATCAACCTCAATCTACTTCAGTAACAAATACACACCAATATATATCAGTAACAAATATATTTCAATATACTTCAGCAATAAGTACACGAATATACTTTAATGAGTATTTTCAAGGCTTCAATATACTTATTGCTTCGATCTGTATATTCCATCTGTCACCTTCTCTTCACTTACAAATTACCTAAGCTTTTCGAGAGTAAATTAAGTTGTTCGATACAAAATTACATAATAAACCGACATCTTAAACCACTCCGCTGCTATGAGAATAAAACCATCTATTTAACAGCATGAAAATAGATGCTTACATTAAGGATTCATGTGACTACGCAATCCTTTTGTGCTTCTTTGGCAAGAAGCCTAACTTACAGGTTCACTGGTCGGCGGTTCAAATCTCCAAGGTAGAAAGATAAGATTGTACTGCCTTCATATAATTATATATTTATATATATGTGTGTATGTGTGTGCGTGCGCGCGCGTATGTATGTATGTATGTATGTATTATGTATGTATGTATGTATGTATATACATAATATATATATGTATGTGTATATATATAATTTACATCCACTTGTATATCAGAAAAATACAGAAGACTTGTTATTATACTAAAACATATTAACTACATTCTAAGGCCTGACGGTAAACCCTTCTCTTTCAGTTCCTCTCAACAACAATATATATTTTTTCAAATCAGCAAACGACAAAATTAGCAAGAAAGAACTTTAAGAGAAGTGTAACACAGCCACAAAGCAATTCATTCACCCTACGAACAATCACGGTACCAGTTTACTAAGATTCAAAAATTAGCGATGACGTGGCTAAATTTTAAATGACGCCAAAAAATCTTGAGGAATGTGCAGAATACCAGACTCGACTTGACAAAAGTATTGCCCTGGCTGCGACACGTGTAAAATACTGGTGATTACAAGAGATTACCTTTTGAAAAATTTCCTGTCATCTCCGGTAATCGCTGGCAATCTTCGGGAATACCCTGAAGATTATATTCACCTAAGGGAACTACGAGTAGGTAACAAATTCTTAGAACATGCTGACAGGTAGCTATAATACGATCTACTTCACAGGAAAGATTTATAACTACAGAAGTGCATGTACATGACTAAACAGAGAGAGAGAGAGAGAGAGAGAGAGAGAGAGAGAGAGAGAGAGAGAGAGAGAGAGAGAGAGAGAGTTACTTGTACATGCCACTAAAATACTAACATATAGGTTATACGCTACATGGACACGGCACAATCCTTTATGTATTTCACAAAAATTAGGCGCTACAGATCGAACTTACATTACGATGGTCCCACTGACACTTGACGTCAGCAAATAATATAGAGCAAATAATATAGAGCAAATATATCACATCAGAGAAAAAGTCATTTTTACGCCATTCTTTCACTCAAGATACAGCCCAAATGTATTTAATCTTTCGGTTCGTTCCATAGTCTTCGTATACATTATATTCGAAAAGTGTATGTATGTATACACAGAGATGTGTTTGTGGAAAACCGTAACTGACATTTAAATTTATTCTGAAGATACACGACTAACACCTTCATCTAATTATTACAGCTAGTATTGTGTGGCCTGCATAAAGCATTGTAGAAAAAAAAAAAGACATCGAAATAAAAATTAAACAAAACTTCGAGACGAACGGACCCAATGTGTCAAAATCTCTACGGTATTCGCACATACAAATACAGAACTACAAGACTACAGTATTAAACAAGATACTAAAATAATTTTAACCACTAGCACGGAATTATGAAAGATAAAGAACCATATAGTGCTACTCCCAGAAGACCAATAACCTACAACTTCTCCGAATACAACAGAGAAATCGGGACGACTCTACAACAACAACAATACGACGGTTAGGCTAAGTTCACCACAAGCTACAACTGAAACAACCGTTAATTGAACGTACAAGAGAACACAATGCGAATTCACTTTCAAGGGAAAAGTGAAGCAATGTTTTACCTGGTGCTTGCTGACACAAGGTGCCTGAAAAAGAAGAGAAGATTCGGTTGAGTTTGCAAGCATCGAAGCCATGCAGCGATGTATAGAAAGCCATAGGCCTATAGGCCTCTATAGGCCTATGTGATGGATCTACCCGTAAGCTAAGTTTTTTTTTTTATGATTTCACAGGTCATTCATAAAGAAATATATTTTTCAAAGTCCTTTATACTTAAAAAATATGCATTGTTAGAAAGCGGTAGAGGAGAATAGGGTTTGGCAGCCATGCTAAAACCGTTGGAAAGGAAGCAACGAGTGATGCGGTCTAGCCGTCTCTCGGGTGTCAGGTCGGCATAAGGCCCCCTTTCTGTCTAAACGAAAAGAGCATTGTTCTTTCGATGACAGGAGAGTGAACATGACTCAAATGATTAATTAAAAATGTGAGGTAAAAATTGCATAAAGCTTTACAACACATGCACACATATAACTTACCTTGCATGGATACTTAACAACTAAAGTACACTACAACGCTTCTTACTATTTTTGAGAGAGAGAGAGAGAGAGAGAGAGAGAGAGAGAGAGAGAGAGAGAGAGAGAGAGAGAGAGAATCTAAAACTTAGAAGAAAAATTAGGTATTCAACCGTTTACGAGAAAAACACTTGCTTATTAAACAGAGAGAGAGAGAGAGAGAGAGAGAGAGAGAGAGAGAGAGAGAGAGAGAGAGAGAGAGCACTTCTGTAACAATTATAAGAAAAATGAAGTATATATTCAACCGCTCCTTACTATGAGAGAGAGAGAGAGAGAGAGAGAGAGAGAGAGAGAGAGAGAGAGAGAGAGAGAGAGACAACGCAGCCAACTCTAAGGAGCAAAGTCCAAGGTACGTATTTTGAAAAGCGTCTAATCAAATATAATCTTGAGCTGACGTAATGAAGACATGAAGAGCTAATCAGTTAAATGCATCGTATGCTGTCACTGGGTGTCACTCGGCAAAATGAATTAAGAATTTAGCGGTGAATTAGAATTTAGTGTCAAAATGCAATGCGACGACAAACGTTGACTACGCGAAAAATCTTATAGATCACTAGACCAATACTCTCCTCCTTGAATTTTAATACATTTTTATCTGTATACTAATATATTTTATTTTCCTTTTTTAATAAGCGAGCTCTAATTTTTTTTTATATTTCCCATTACCTTCTGTCATTTCTTCCTAATGAACACCATTAATGTTCTTTGTAAGCTTGAATTTGAAGCCATGGACCCCTCTGGTGGGCTTGTTCCATATGAATTGTGTCCTTTTCAATAATAATAATAATAATGTGGTACGAGCACCAACCTGAGGGAGTGATAGAAAACGATCAGGCAAAGATCCTCTGGGACTATGGTATCAGAACAGATAGGGTGATAAGTGCAAATAGACCAGACGTGACGTTGATTGATAAAGTCAAGAAGAAAGCATCACTTATTGATGTCGCAATACCATGGGACACCAGAGTTGAAGAGAAAGAGAGGGAAAAAATGGATACGTATCAAGATCTGAAAATAGAAATAAGAAGGATATGGGATATGCCAGTGGAAATCGTACCCATAATCACAGGAGCACTAGGCACGATCCCAAGATCCCTGAAAAGGAATCTAGAAAAAACTTGAGGCTGAAGTAGCTCCAGGACTCATGCAGAAGTGTGATCCTAGAAACGGCGCACATAGTAAGAAAAGTGACGGACTCCTAAGGAGGCAGGATGCAACCCGGAACACCACACTATAAAAACCACCCAGTCGAATTGGAGGTCTGTGATAGAGCAAAAAAAAAAAAAATAAATAAATAAAAATAATAATGATGATGATGATGATAATGATGTATATTCACAACACTGAAAAAGCGTTTGCAGGACATTCTGAAGAAAATAGTCAATTTCAAGATACTTAGGCTGTCGAGCCCAGCAGCGAGGGGATACTACATTCATCCATTCAAGCTAAAGAGATCAGAAAACACAAGTAGTATTACAGGGGTCTAATATAGATGGAACTAGGGGAGAAAAAAAAAAAACCTCACGGTTACACTAAGAAATAACAGTTACTGAAGAAAGGTAAGGAAAGAGGAGGAGTTTTTTTTCAACGCTGAAAGAGATATCGTGAGTAAAAGGGGTTTGAAAGGTGAGGAAACGGGAGGAAAATTTTGCAGTTGGACTTTGCAAAACGTGTTTGGAGAGAGTTCAGGAAAGTAAGATGAAAGAAAGGGAATTTGGATGGAGGTACAGTCAAACAAATCTAGAACAAATAATCACTTCGCTACTAAATTCAATATATATAGACGTCAGGCCCAAGGCCCAGCACTGGAACCCTATGAGGTCATTCAGCGTTGAAATGGAGATGGACTGTCAAAGGTTTGTAGGGTAACAGAGGAAAACCTCAAAGCAGTTGCACTATGAATCAACTGCTAGGAGGCGAGGGTGGAAAGTAAGATGGATGACACAATATAAAAGGAGGTACCGTGCACTATACGTAGTAGGTTTACATCAACCGTGCATTTGATGCCTAGGCCAATCCCTTACGACGCTCCTGATTGGCTGTTGATAAGCCAATCACATGGCTGGAAAATCTCGGTCTCTCGAGAGAGTTCACATAGGCAGGATGTTGTTTCACCTATCCTGAGGGGTACTTTTGAAAGACGTATCCCTCAGAAGAGGTGGAATATAGATCCTACCCAAGTGAACTCTCGAGAAAGAGCCAGTTTCCAGCCCTGTGATTGACTTATCAACAGCCAATCAGGAGCGTCGTAAGGGACTGGCCTAGACATCAAATGCACGGTTGATGTGAATCTACTATAGTAAGGCCAACCTATAAATTTACATCTTCAGATTTACATTTGATTATTCACTTACTGGTGTATAATTAATTAAAAAATATATTTTCCGGTCAACTATTTATATTCACATATACTATTTACTTGATACCTTCTTTTTTTTATTCTTTTTTTGTACGGGGAAAGAGAGAATGACTTTAAATATCCACAGCCGATATCACCGACACTAACGCCGATTGGCTGAAGCTTACACTCAGCACTCATCATTGGTTACAACGATGTCGACACGGGATATTTACGCCATCGGAAAAAGTATATATTTTAGTTTCACCAGACCGCTGAGCTAATGAACAGCTCTCCTAAGGCTGTGGCCTGAAGGATTGGATATTTTCACGTGGCTAGGAACCAATTGGTTACCTAGCAACGGGACCTACTGCTTATTGTTGGATCCGAACCACGTTATATCGAGAAATTAAAAGAAACAAATGCCTCTGATTCCACTTAGGGAATCGTGAAAATACATTAGCCACAGGTGCCGTTTCTGAATCACGAGCCAGTTTACAAAGCTCTATACAATTCAATACATGAAATTCGATTATTAAGAGCCATTTCAGTATTAATTTTTTTTTCATTTTAGATCTGAGAAAAAGTCTAATAGTTGCAAGTCAAGAAGTTAGAATGAAAAGACAATAAAATTCGATTGCGTGAATTGGAAAGTAAAATTTTGGCCAAATGCCAAGCGCTGGGACCTCTGAGGTCATTCAGCGTTGAAAAGCAAATTGACAGTAGATTGGATCACAAAGTTCTAAGAGGAGGAAAACCTCAAAGCAGTTGCACGAAGAAACAATTGTTAGAAGGTGAAAAGTAAGATGGAAGAAAGAGAACACGAATGGAGATACAGTCTAAGGAATGAATTGATTTAGATTTGTATAGATTTTTGGCATTATGCCAAGTACTGGGGCAACGAAGGCCATTCAGCGCCGAAACGGAAATTGACAGTAAAAGGTTTGAAAGCTGTAACAGGAGGAAAACCTCAAAGCAGTTGCACTATGAAACAATTGTTAGGAGAGGGTGAACAGTAAAATGAAAGAAAGATTATGAACGGAGGTTACAAGGATTAGGATGTCTCAAAGACCTGTTAGTCCATCCTAAGAGGAGACATCGTGTGCTCACTTATCTGTAGGAGCAGGTTTTACTGTGCATTCACAGTGTCCTAATGATGTTGTCTAGCTTTCTTTTAAACTCTTCCACACTGTTGCTGTTTACAACTTCTGGTGGCAGTTTATTCCACGTGTCACATATCTCGTATGTGAAGAAGTTCCCACAATGGGATGTGTTGTATCTCTTCAGTTCTAGTTTCCATCCATATTTCTTGTCTGGTTTTCGTTTAGTGTAAATAGGTTGCTGTCTACTTTTGTTGTTATGCCTTTCAGTATTTTGAATATCTCTATTAGGTGTCCTCGCAATCTTTGTGTTTCTAAGCCATACATGTTCAGGCTCTCTAGTCGTCTTCGGTAACCTATTTGCCTGATGGATGGAATTAACTTTGTGGCTCTTGCTTGTACCCCTTCTAATCTATCAAGTAATGGCCCCCCCCCCAAAAAAAAAAAAAAAAAAAAAACCTTACAGAAGACAATCAAAGGAATGACAATTAGATCGAGTGGGGAAACAAACATTAAATTAGAAACAATCTACACATCAAGATGTGAAAATGAAGGTGTTAGAAATAGAGGACTTTCCAAAACATTAACCAAGGAAAAACCTGCACAAAAATTACAAGGAATCTTACTAAAAGTGTCCTGCCAATAGAGACTAACTCCAAATACAATTAGAAAACGAATGAGCAGCTGCTGTAAGACAAGGCAAAAATAATCATTTCATCAATTGGAAAAGACAAGTCTATCTTAGTTTAAACAAACAACTCGGCTGATCAACAGCTCTCCTAGGGCTGGCCGGAAACATTAAAGACATTTTTACGTGGCTAGGAACCAATTGGCTACCTAGCAATGGGACCTACAGCTTAATGTGGGATCCGAACCACATTCTATGGAGAAATTAATTTCTAATCACCAGAAACAAATTCCTCTGCTTCCCAGCTGACAGAGCGGGGAATCGAACTCGGGAATACCGAATCGGTAGGCGACCACGGTAATCAGCAAAAGGAACGGAATGGAATAAGATATAGAATTTAGGCCAAAGACCAAGCGCTGGGACCTGTGAGGTCATTCAGCGTTGAGGGGAAAATTGCGAGAATAAAAAAAGTGGTTTGAAAGGTGTAACAGGAGGTAAACCTCGCAAGTTACACAATGAAACAACCGAGGAAAGTAAGATGGAAGACAGAGAATATGAACGGAGGTACAGGAAAAGGAATGGACGAGGTTGCAGACAGGGGCTGTAGGAAGGGACTCTGTGAGAACCTTAAGTAATGCCTACAGTGGACCGTGTAAGGTGCACCCCCTACAGCAGTGGTTTCCAACCTTTTCTAATTCTCGCCCCCCTTCATTGAATGGCACATTCTCTGCGCCTCCCCCCCCCCCCCCTTCCTTAAATAGTGTAATTTACTGGCATAGTCGGCATATGTCAATAATTCACTTTATATATATATATATATATATATATATATATATATATATATATATATATTTATAAATATAGATATAAATTCCTTAATATAGAATTTCAAATAGTTTATATATTTAGACAACTAAATTTCATATTTATATCTGAAATAATATCTCAGTATTTTGGAATTCTGATTTCCATCATAATTAATAGTTTTCAGATATAATTATTCCCTTGGAGGCCCCCCCCCCCAAGGGGGACGCGCCCCACAGGTTGGAAACCACTGGCCTACAGGGTTCATCAACTAGGGTCTCCACTTACGTAACCAGTTTAATGATATGGAGAGAGCGCATTCTAACTACGAGAAAGATCATCTTAATGAAGAGATAACAGTCACGATAAGTTATCACTTGAAGGTTCGTTATCACTTCATCCCTACCGGTGTATCCCCGTCAGCACCTCCTGGGGATATTTCGGGATGTTCCCTCGGCTCCTCTTGGGAATGAAAGGCCCAAACTGAGCAAGAATCGTTAACTACTCTGACAACGATTTAACTATCAGTTTAATGGCTACAAATCCTTGTTAACTGAAATCTTCAAAAATGTTGTATATTTGACGACATTTCTCTAACTCCTTTCCCATTTCATTTCTTCCATTTTGCTATCCAACCAATGAGTTGGAGTGGTTGGATAGCAAAATGGAAGAAATTAAATGGGAAAGGAGTTAGTGTTTTAAGAGTGGATGGTTTAAAAAGTGTGGGATGCAGCTAGGGGTCGAAGGGACGCCACAAATTATACCTTTGGAAATGCCCACAGAACATCACTTTCAGGCGCGCTGACGGCGGCACTACTCACCTACAAGGTATTACCTTTATTTTCCTCGTACGAAGAGGCGAGCGCGCGCGCACACAACTCTTACACTCAAATCTCACCCCTTAAGTGCCCTTATCGAAGCTTGGCTAATTTAAAAATACGCGAATCCACCAGAGTTTAGAGTATAGGCCAAATTTCTAATCAAATTTCCAAAAATTTCAAGGAAGCTCTTGTGCTGGGGGAACAAAAAATATCATACAAGTAATTGACCTGTCTGTGATGTTAAGAATATAGATTTTAGGCCAGAGGCCAAGCGCTGGGACCATTGAGGTAATTCAGCACTGAAAAGGAAATTAACAGCGAGGAGGTTTGAAAGGCGTAACAGGAAAACTTCGCAGTTGCACTATGAAACAACTGCTAGGAGAGGGTGTCAGATGGAAGAAAGAGAATACGAAAGGAGGTACAGTAAAAGGAATGAAAGCGGTTGCAGCCAGGGGACGAGGAGACGCTGCAAAGACCATTAATAAGTAATGCCTAGAATGCATCACGTGAGGTGCACTGGCGGCACTGACCAAGGGAGTCAGTGATGCTGGTGCGATAAGTTGGCGACAACTGTTTATAAGTTCTACTGCCTTCGATGATTTAAGCTTTCCACTTTGCTGACATTGTTTACATTTAACTAAATAAGCCCATAAATGAATTAACATGAAAGTCATACTAGTCGCCGATTTGTATTCAACCTGTCAGTGATGTTTGCGCGTTAAATTAGCGATAAGCGTTTGCGCTTTGGTGCAGTGTTGACGATACCCAAGACGCAGCAGCAATAGGTCTAGATTTTCGACATTTCAGCACCACGGTTAACCGAAACTGTTTAAATGAGACTAAAAACAAACCCATAAATAAATAAAGGTAGACGTCTGCGTTACATGCATACCCAGGGAAGCAAGACTTGCCCTACAAGATACCCAGCAGACCACCCGATATACCCAGAGATCCCATCCTTATCTACCCGCGACAGACAAGGAGTCAGCTAAAGTCGATGCTGATCGCTTTCTTCTTCTTCCAAACAAGACGCTGTCATCAGCACCGCCGCTGGTGGTGGTGACCTTCGACAGGCGATATAGGAAAGCCTGCGTCTTATCAAAACGGAGATAATTCTAATCGAAGAAGAGAATAAGAAAGGTCTGGCAAATGGAAAAGTTCTGAAAATTACTGACGTAGATCTTACAAGGATATTAACACCGGTGTTTTCTCTTGGGTTTCAAATGCTAGAGAAGGCGTGTGAGAAAGAGTTGTGTGTGTCTATATATATAGAGAGAGAGAGAGAGGGGGGGGATGGGGGGGGGGGGCAAATTTTCTGGAGGTCCATATTTCCTGTGACCATCCTTTTCATTGAACTGTACTTATAAAGTAATACATAATCTTGAGTATATTTTTTTTGGTAAGTTTTTTTTTTTTTTATTTGTTATTAAACATTCTTTAGTAGCCGGAAATACAAGAGCGATAATAGGCCACCACATTTATAAGTGATTTTAAGTAAAATTCTGTTTAACCAGAGACAGTACTTTGAATAACATCTAATCGGGTAGAAGGGCATAGGCCGCATACCCATTTTTTTCTAATATAACTAAAATAACATTTTCTAGTATTTCATCCTGTATATACATACACATGCAAGGACTTTTATAGAAGAAAGGGTCCAGTTTTGGGAAAAACGACCCCCACCCAATAAAAAAAAATTCTGGGCACGGACCTGAGACGGGGGAGGGGGCTTCAAGCTACTGATGATTTCTGTAAAACAGGGGTCCTTAACGCACAGAGGGTATTCATACCCCTAAGAACCACATGCTGGGGGTATGGGACTTGATCTCTGGATTTTTGTACACATTTCATTTTAATGTGTCAATGTATACATGGGTACATTTTGTAAATAAATAAACTATAAATGCTTCTGATTTTCCGGTACGTACGTTCTATTCCTAGCTATTCATACCCAATGTCTGTATTAACCTCACCATATTAAGTTATACTGTCAACAAACAGGACTTAAGTGGATTTAAGCAAAGGGGGTTATGGAACCATATTGGGCAAATGATTGGGGCTCTGGAGTCATCGCAAGGTAGAGCAGACCCCTGCTCTAGACCTAAGAGCGCTCTAGACCTAAAAGCACGGGTTCAGCAACTTACATGCAATTGAAGGCGACCAAGTCAAAGCATTTAGCAAAACGCCCCTGTTACGTAATGAAAAACAAATTATTCAGGGTTTACTATTCATTTATTTTCAAGAACATGATTCAATATGGAGTCAACCTATGACTAACAAACAAGAGTATCCTCCTTATGACTAACTTAACTCTTGAAAACACGGTTTTAAGACATTGTCAACTCACGAGACCATACAGAAAGATGGACATTCGACAGACATAGGCTACAGGTATACATATAGACTAGAGGCCAAGCGCTGGGAGATCAGAAAGGTTTCAAATGTGTAACAACAGGAAAACCTAGCAGTTGCACTATGAAACAATTTGGAAAGTGAATATGAATGGAGGTACAGCAAAATTGATGAAAGGGCTTGCAACTAGGGGTCGAAGTAATGCCTACAGGGCACCACGTGAGGTGCACCAGCCGCGCTACGATTTGCGGACAACTTTTCGAAAACCCATTATTCGAAAGGCAATTGTTCGAAAAGTGATTTTTCGAAAGCCAAATATTCGAAAACAATAGTTCGAAAGTGTAATTGTTCGAATTTACAATTGATCGAAATACAAAATATTCCAATATGCAGTTTTTCGAAATTATCATTGTTCGAATCAATAACATACTTTATCTAACCATGTAGGATAATATGATTGATGTTAATAAACGATTAATTTAGCTTAAATTTATTAATTCTCTTAACATATCTCTGCAAAATTTATCTTCAAAATAATCTATTACCGGAAGTAATTCAGGTGAAGATAACTTCTACAAAATTTTCAAGTTTCAATAACTCTTTCTTCTGGGATAAATATTTGCCAGTGCTAATAGCATTCGAATTTTGACTGAAAACTCTCTTCTTCCTGACCAGAGTCAAAAAGAAGAAAATCTTCATTCTTGAAGGTCCTCATATAGTACTCGACTGGGAATACTATATCCTTCCTATGATAGGGTGTAGATAGTCCACAATTTCCTTCTAAGCGAACCCTTCTCATTGAGCGCTTAATAATGTTGACAGCTGGCAATCCCTGAGCTCTAGATGCGCTGCATGATTATGTTCTTTAGAAACGGTAACATCTTTTAATGTTATAGCGCGACATTTACAGTAATTTACAAATTTTATCTTGCATTTGCTTGTCTTTAACAAATAAATGTCCATTCACTAATTAACATGGGCTTTCCTTGTTCACTTTGAACGGACTCAGCCATCATAGGGTATAAGAGGTTTTCTACTAAATGGAAAACCGTCCAAAATAACAATGGGACCTTTAAGCTTTTAAGGATTTGTTAACGATTTATCTTTAAGTTTATTTTTTTTTATTTAAGGTAAATAGAATACAAACAATGCGATAAGTTATTTTTTTCAACAAGTCGACGTTACTCATGAATTCCAACAATATTAATTTCGAAAAACTGCTTCTTCGAATATTTGTTATTTCGATCAATTGTAAATTGGAACAGTTACACATTCGAACTATTGTTTTCAAATATTTTTTGGTTTTCGAAAAAAAAATTCAAACAATTGCCTTTCGAATAATGGTTTTTCGAAAAATTGTCCGCACACGCCGCGCTACGCCTCTATAGGGGACTAACTTAATAAGACTGTGAGTTACTACCAATCTCCGTTAAGCCTAGACCTACTTCCCAACTTTTACAAAATGTCGTTTAATCTTGTGACTTTTATGCTTCGTATATTTGTCCTTCATATACCCTTCGTTCATGCGATAATATCTTCTCTTAAGTCATATATTTTCTTTTAACTTTGAAAAATGGCTTCCGGTTGTTCGGTGTTTGGCCTTAAAAACTGCGAATTCATGTCCGTGCTCACTGCAATTTGGGTGAAGCGGAGATGTTGGTACCAGAGGATGGGTTATTAGAGAGAGAGAGAGAGAGAGAGAGAGAGAGAGAGAGAGAGAGAGAGAGAGAGAGAGAGTGCTTGTCACATGACTAGAGATGAAGTCTGTATGGCAAGACATGCATTGCATGTGGTTTGTAAAAACCGAAGAAAGTTAACACGAGAGAGAGAGAGAGAGAGAGATTGTCCAACACAATACTGACTGATGTAACTTTTACCCCGGAACAAACTAAATGTGGTTTTTAAAACAATTTAACACGGGGAGAGAGAGAGAGAGAGAGAGAGAGAGAGAGAGAGAGAGAGAGAGAGAGAGAGAGAGAGAGACTGTCTGCTTCTAACAACTGCCTAACTGGGCCATTTGTTCAGTAAAAGGCTGAGACCGTATTTAGGCTGACACAACCTGTCAATTTTGAGGAAAATGTCACGTTGTCCATTACTGTAACTACACTTACTATACTAACCACACTCATTCACAACTAAAATGTCTATGGGTACAATGACATTCATACTTTATTGAAACTTAGCTTAAGTCATACCTCGTCAAATTCATATGAAGTCAATCGTTTTAAAACAAAGTAATAAAGGATTAACCTGTTAAAATATATATATAATGTTTCTAGGAACACACTGCACAAAATAGAAACAATGCAACTCTAAAGACTCAGAAATATCTAGTATTTTTCAAACCACCTGGTCCAAAAGTATCCTTTGAAAATACAAATTTTCTAGACACATTACACATATGGAACAAATGCAACTCTACTGACCCACAAATATATATATAGATATATATATATAATATATATATATTAATATATATATTCTTAATAACCGTGTTCATAGGTTAGGCCTAGATGCAACTTAACTTTTCCATGTGGTCCACAGATTCAATGAATGCAAGATTACGGGGGACAGCGAGACACGAAATGCACATGCAATACGAAATAAAGAAAATGAAAGCTAACTCACCAAAAAACGTGACGAACACAAGGAAGATGCTACTGGTTCTGTACATGGTTGGCAACAACGACGACCCCAGGCCGAGCTCCTCGATGTCTAGACCGATCCTCTCAGTCGAGCGAGTTTATTAATAAATAGTTTCGTGAATCTTCGCGGTTTTTTCCCTTTGAAACGCCACAAAACTCTAAGTCCTATTCACGAATTCAATTCACTGAACGAAGACCATAAACACAAAAATAAAACATCGGCTTCAGTGACCACCACCTCTCTCCAACCTGTTGGGGAGAAAGAAGATCAACTTAGTGTCTTCTTTACCGGTCACTATATTGTGTTCCTTCAACAGTAATCTACCACCAACACTATGGCACTCGAGCCCTGACTGGCTTGCGGCTTCTTGGCCAATCACAGCTCGACAAATGGACCACTGGGAGTCGAGGAAAATTTCACGATAACGTCCCGCAGTCGACGCGGTCCACTGTAAATTGGGTCTCAACGAGCTCTTCGCCTTAATGGACAGTGTTCAAGGTCAAACTCGCCGTCCCTTCTCAATGCTGTATGAGCATTGTGTACTGATAACTGGAGAAACATTTGTTGACTGTTACTGTACGTTAAATATTACAGGTTCCAGGCAAATAATACATAACTCACAATGCAGTCATTGTAAAATTAACAATAGTTAGACAAAATATTATCAGCGAGTCTTGGAAACACTCCATGAAATTTACGCATGACCAACATCAAACAGTAATAAAAATAATAAATATTAAGTATTCAAATAACTTAAAATCGTGCAGTAAGCTTGTTCACACTATGAAGGGGAATGCCAAACATAAAATTACTTACCTGGTGAAAAAATAGACTTTACGTATTGAAAAAGTTTCCGTAAAGTTAATCCCTTCTACAAAAAGTGACAGAAATATTTACATTTATAATTTACCCAATAAATATCGAAAACTATAGAAACCTATTTCAAAAATCTATAAAATAATGCTTCTTTAATACTAGCCAAAAACTTTAAACACCATTCCTCAAACTAATTTTAAGACGACAAAAATATATATATTACATAATGAGGTCCATGTTCATATGAATCAAAGATACTGTAAATTAACAAGTGTCAAAGACTGACCTCCGTCCTTATCCCGAGAAGATAAGAGAGCCTTATCAGAACTTTTACGAGTAAACAATCTAAGTAAGAAGTACTTGATCAATTAAGACGAACACATTCAGATAGCTGACACTACCAAAAGATTATCTAGAGTCTGGCTCTCACAACTGCAACAGAGAGAGTTTACAAGGAGTTTCAAGGATCAACATGTCTCAAAGACTTATTATAATGTCCATCCAAGAGGACATCATGTGCTCACTTATCTCTAGGAGCAAGTTTTACCATTCATTCACCGTGTCCTAATGATTTTGTCTGGCTTTCTTTTGAACTCTTCCATCCTGCTGCTGTTTACTGGTGAGAGTTTATTCCATGCGTCACATCTTGTATGTGAATTAGTTCCCACAATGGAAAGTGTTGTATCTCTTCAGTTCTAGTTTCCTTCCACCGTTTCTTGTCTGGTTTTCGTTTAATGTGAAAAGGTTAGCCTACTTTTGTTATGCCTTTCAATTTAGAGAGAGAGAGAGAGAGAGAGAGAGAGAGAGAGAGAGAGAGAGAGAGAGAGAGAGAGAGAGAGAGAGAGAGAGAGAGAGAGAGATTGCTTTAAGGCCCTGAACTGATCAAAAGTTGGCTCAAAGAACTACAATTGGTTATTACGGTTTGTAAATAATTTTCACAGAGGCTTCATGAGAGAGAGAGAGAGAGAGAGAGAATCATATTTCGTAGCTGTTTCCTCTAAACAGTTTAATTCCATCAAAACTATTATCACTGCCACATTCATATTTCAACTGCAGTAGGCCTGTCACGAATGAGAAACTCTCAAAATCGCCAAAACCACCTAAAAAAAAATCACCTAGATCTATCTTTCAACTATTACTGTAGTTACTAGAGTGTCAGGACTTTCTTTTCCAATGGCTTTTAATACTATCTATCCAACTCTTTCTAGATCTTCCTCTCCTTCTCATAATTACACACTAATGTACATATTCACAAACCTATTATCATCCATTCTTTCTACATGACCAAAGCATCTCTGAACACTGCCATTTTTGTGTGTGTTAACCTTTCTATTTATTCTACACATCTACATATTTACATATTTCTCTTTCAATATTTCTTGCACCACATTTAATAAACACACAGTTCACCTCGACACCTTTAAGCTCTTTCCTTTCATATGTAATCAACATCCAAACTCCACTTCCTTAAAGGAGAGTTGACACAACAATCTCTCCAATACATCACTATCCCGTGGCCGGAGGTAAGGAGATAAAAGACACAGCGATGTACATATATGAGAATGTATTTTTAACCTTTTTTGTACTTTGGAAAAATACAGTATCATATAAGTACACTGTCATGGCTTTTAACTCAATACATCAATATCTTCCACATGCCCTACCATACCTATCTAAGTTCTTTTCTACCATACCTATCTAAGTTCTTTTTTAAGTCCACATAAACAATGCATTCACGTATGCATGACAATGGAATGGAATTGGTGATTTCAGCATAAAGCCAAGCACTGGGACCCACAGGGTCAATCAGTGCTATGATGAGAATGACTGAATGAAAATGGAAATATATGACAATGGTCTACAGTCTCTATTAACAATTTCTGTGGACAATTTTTCATATAATTGGAAATTTAGATCTATATATATTATGAATAAAAATGAAAAACCTACTTCTATATGACTGGTTTAACATTTAAGGAGAAATCTTGCAACAAACTGACTAGACTGCAGTTATTACTTAAGGTTCCTTGCAGCACCCCTTCAGCCCCAAGCTGCAACCCCTTTAATTTCTTTTACTGTACCTCCACTCATATTTTTCTTAGATCTTGCTATCCACTTTCTCCTAACAATTATTTCATAGTGCAACTGCAAGGTTTTCCTCCAGTCACACCTTTCAAACCTACCTACTCTCAATTTCCTTTCCAACACTGAATAACCTAGGTCCCAGGGATTGGCCTTTGGCCTAAACTCTATACAGGCAGTCCCCGGGTTACGACGAGTTCGGCTTACGACGTTCCGAGGTTAAGGCGCTTTTCAATTATATTCATCAGAAATTATTTCCAGGGTTACGGCGCCTACAACACTCATCTGGCGGAAGAAATATGACACCAAAAATGTAAAATAATCAATATTTGAAGGTTTTTTTAATGAAAAATGCAATAAGAATGCCGTTTACATAGTTTTCAATGCACCCAAAGCATTAAAAGTAAGGTTTTCTTAGAATTTTTTATGATGTTCCGGCTTACGACGATTTTCGGGTTACAACGCATCTCAAGAACAGAACCCCCGTCGTAATCCGGGGACTGCCTTATTCCATTCTACTCGAGGTGCTCCCACAATTTGGTTGGAAATTTGTTACTAGTATAACTGTGACAAATTTCCACCAAACTTAAGGTGCTACTACAGATTGGTTACCTCAACTGGACTAAAAGTCTAGACCAATCCCTTTTTCAAACCAATAACCATCATATTTAATATGTTACACACTAGTATATAGTAAGGTCTATGGCAAGGGTGTTTAACTCATGGTAAGCGGCCAAATGTGGCCACAGGATGACCTTGGGTGGCCCGCGAGGTGACGAGATTTTTCAACTCGAGCTACTATAACTTAGAACTGAAGAAAATTTTACTCAAGTTACTAAACTGTTAAAACGAGACAATAAGTTTTACCTTTCATTCATATGAAAATAATTTATTATTTTATTTCATATAATTGCTGTCAATAAGGCTCTTTTATTGCAAATCTTAATGAGTCATAAGGAATAAGTAATTACCAAAACTTTGATGGCCCTCGAGACCATAACCAAGTGCATAATTGGCCATCAAAAGGATTTGAGTTTGACACCCCTGGTCTTCTGGTAACAGTCGTCATGGGCAATCCAATTTCCCCTTTCAGTGAAGCAGAATCAACCTACATTAATATCAGCAACCTCCCAATCCTAACAAGTTCTAATTACATATTATACAGAGTTTCCTCAGAAGTGTGGTACATCCTATAGGGTAACAGCAACACATTTGGAGAGAGAGAGAGAGAGAGAGAGAGAGAGAGAGAGAGAGAGAGAGAGAGAGAGAGAGAGAGAGAGAGAGAGAGAGAGAGAGAGAGAGAGAGAGAGAGAGGAGTGAGTACATGCACACACAAACATGTCTATAAAGTCTGCTTCCCTAACCTATAATGCATCTATGAAACAAGGGCAGAGTTTGTGGACCCATTGTGTTTAAACAAATATACGTACTTCTGAAAATGTACAAGTAAAATATCATAAAAATCCCTGTAAATTTTTATGCATTTTTTCCCCATTTATATCTAAATACTAAACCTACTGGCAAACCACTTATTTCTGTAGCCAGCAACCACCACTTAAGATAACCATACCACCGTACTGTATCATAACAGGAGGACTACAGACCACAGTGGGAAAATGGTGTGTATGGGTGGCCAAAGACAATGTGATGGGACATGTGAGGTCACTCAGCAGTGAAAAAGTTGAAAAAATTTCTGGGAGAGAGTGGAAAGTAAGATTGAAGAGAGAATATGAACTTGGGTGCAGCAAAAGGAACAAAAATGGGTATAGCTATGGAACAAAAGGATGCTGCAAGCAAACTAAGTATTAATGCCTGCAGTGCACTGTCCGAGATGCATGACAGCACTATCCCCTATTAGTTTGAAATATAAGGGAGGATAGAGCATCTATATCTAGTTAAACTTGGATATATTCCTAGCAGTACCACTGCCGCGCTTTTTAGCGCATAAGGTGGTCACGGGGAACAAAAAACATTCCGGCACGGAATGATGCAACAAACTGCCACACCTCTTTTTAAATTGTGGCTACGCATAAAATTTATTTTACCTACTTCTTCACTTGTTTTTTGTGAATACAACTCACAGTCCCTGGTCTCTACACTGTGGTTCAACCAAATTGTTACATACAGGATAGGCTTAGGTTACAGCTTATAAAAAGTTTTGAAAAAATGGTAGTTTGCCACTAATACTAATAATAAAAAAAATATGAGTTCATTTACAAGAGCAGTTTAAGTGTTTATACAATCATACAACAACTTCCACCATAAAACTAAAGTAAGACCACCTCCTTAAACATTAAATATGGTACAGGTTAGAATAAATTTAATGGTGTGAAATAAAAAATTTAGCCCATAGGTCAAGTGCTGTGACCTATAAGGTCATTCAGCACTGAAAGAGAGATCTGGAGTTGAAAAGGTTTTAAAGGTGTAACGGGAGGAAACCTCGCTGTTGCACTAAGTAACAATTGTTTGAAGAGAGTGGAAAGTACGATGGAAGAAAGAGAATATGGACAGAGATACAGTAAAAGGAAATAAAGGGATAGGGGCCACAGGGATGCTGCAAAGAACCTTAAATAATGTGTGAGGTGCAGTGACAGTACTAGCCCTCTATGATGAGGTTTTAATGAAGGTTGCACTAACACACTAAAATTGTAAATGTTATATCAATAAAAAAAAAAAAAAATAGCAATTGAAGGAGACATCCAAACACAACCTTTTCAAACTAACCAAACTAAACCTACAGCAACCACTTCCTACGTGGCAGTGACACAGCCTGGAAGTTCTTTTCTAACCTGTGGTAAAATATGTAGCAAACAGTGGCTGTCCTAGTAACAAAACAAGCTGATGAAATACAGACTTATTATACCACCTGATTAACAGTAATAAGTAGGGTGATATTTGTCAACGAACATAAGTTATAATTTATCATCATCCCAACATCATCATAGCTATAAATTTGCTAAGGAAGTAGAAAATAAGACATGTATACAATATTTGCAACCAATGAGTTGATGATAGTATTAAATAGGATATGTTACTTCTTGTCAACCTCAGCTCGGGTTTTGCACAAGTAAATCTGTTTATAAAGTATTTCAATCTTCAATCAATTCCAGGATATTTGTATACCATAATAAAATCACAAGTTACAGTTCCAAGACTCTGCTAAAATAAAGTGGTTATTACTCTTATTAATATGTGTCACAAGACGGTGGTAAGAACAGCAATGCTGTACAGTCGGGAACAGCAAGCATGAGAGCATGAGAAAAACAGAGGAGAAGATGGATGTGGTAGAAATGAGAATGCTTAGGTGGATGTCTGGGGTGACAAGAGAAGATAGGATCAGAAATGACTACATAAGGGGGTTGACTAAGGTGGTGGAAGTATCAAAGAAAGTGCAGGAGGGGAGGCTGAGATGGTATGGACACCTGTTGAGGAGAGATGAGGACCACGCTGGGAGACATACTATGGGGATGGAGGTTCAAGGAAGAAGAAGAAGAGGGAGACCAAGAAAGATGGAAGACTGTGAGAGAGGAGACTTACATGAGAAGGGAATTGATGAGGCAGAAGCGCAGGATAGAAATAGATGGAAACGGCTCGTCCGAAACGGTGACCCCATACAAAAATGAGAAGCAGCTGGGAAGAAGAAGATGATGATGTTGCCTAGTTACTCTGAGGAGTGCTCAAAGCCCCAATCAGTCTGGTGTACAGATCCTGATTTATCTTGTTCAATGAGTTGCAGAGACTCAGGAAGAATAATTTTTAAGATTTTTTATGAAACAATATGATTCTGAAGAATGCATTAAGACACGCACTTACTGGGGTGGGGTCTAATTGGTTAACCCAGCATTTCTGGTGGAGGGAACATTTATAAATTATCACTTCAAAACCTAAGCTTTCAAGAAAAACTACAATAATTCTACAGAAAAGCTCTGCATGGGGATATCGTTTAAAATTTTTTTTTTTAATACAAAGAAGGATGTAAGGTGAGGTGGGTGAATACCGACCAAGGGTGAACACCGACCAAATGCTCTGGTACAAAAACTCATTCAAATTTTGTGCCGAAACTCAGCACCAACAGAGCAACTATCTCGGCGAACAACACGAAAGCAACAGGTTTACGACATCATGTCTTCTGTGTTTATCAGGCAAGAAATTTTTTTTTGGATGTCTAATGTATTTTTTCAAGCTTCTCATGTAGTGTCTCACATCCGTGAATATGAGGTGATTGTTTCTTGTTAAGTTTCATTATGATATTTAGCCATGTTGACATGTTATCAAGGGAGATGAAGTGTGTCCTTTCGAAGTGGCTGCCATGGCATAGCTTGAAAAAAAAAAAAAAAAAAAAAAAAAAAAAAAAAAAAAAAAAAAAAAAAAAAAAAAAAAAAAAACATGGTGCGGGAGACTACCCACCGTAAACGTGGGGAAACATCAACTGCCAATACAGATCCGTGAAATTATGAATATTTTTGAATATTTTAAGTTTTGAATATTTTGAAGTTTTGAATATTTTTGAAATACATAACAAAAAGTGGAGCAATGTTTTTTTTGTGTAAAGTTAAAAGTGATATTTAGTGAATTATGATGCAATATTAGTGACATTATGCTAAAAACAGGAAATTTTCATTGGGTGGGTTCAACTTTACCTATTCATATGTCTAATGTCATTAAGTCTTTCTGATCAGGCCTACTGCCTTCTTGGAAGCCTGATCATCAGTGTCTTATGCTAAAATGTGTGAAATGTTCTTTCCTTTTCCCCATGTCATATATACCGTATATTTGTTAATAGCTGTTCTGTTTGCTCTTTTGCATTGAAAATTAAAAGCTAAAAGTCAACTTGATAGTTGACTTCGGGGTATCGGGACTGAAAAACTTTAGGAACACTGCTCCAAGTAACCTATGGTGTCAGCCTTGTTTTATCACAAAATGTAACCAGCAAGACATTTCATGCTGTTCCCCCAGAGCCTATGTTAGCCCTCCAACATGCTCTGGTTCAAGTTTAGGGAATAGCTATTGCTTACCTATATACCAACAACAAATCTTAAAATTTCTGGTAAAATCTTAAAACATGATGATATTCTGGACTGGAAAATATCTTCCTCCTAAGTTTTAATGTGTGCTCTGAACATTTCTAGTGTTCATTTCGTTAACGCATTACCTAACATAACACAACCTTAGGTGCCAGGTCCTTACCCTAGTGCACAACAGTTTGAAAACATTCCATGCTCTCTTTATTCTGAATGGGAAGTATCAGTGAGATTAAGATCCTTGTAGGCCTATTTCACTTAGGTTATTCCCAACCCAACATTCCTAATTACCCAGTGTGGTCTCCCAAATTTTATGACTAAGAGGGGGGAGGGTCCCCTTATATACAAAATTACTAATTTGTTAAAGTCTCTCATGTCGGAAATGTTAAAAAATACCAGATTTCCTTCAGAGAAAGACTTAAAATATAAGACCAAACTACTTTACTTTGTAGTACTAGACAATTGTCGAGTAAATATAGGGTGACCATTTATTTGAGATGTGAAAGTGGGACAACTGTATAAATTAACAAGTACATAGCCTATATGCTATGCATAATCATGACCCTAATATATATATATATAGTATATACTATATATGTGAGAAAGATTACATATTCCAGTTGCTTGATCTTTTTATCCCAAGTCCATCCATATGAGATTTAGGATTCTTCAAAAAATTTATTTAGATAGATAATATATATATATATGGGTAAATGACCAAGCAACGATGTAGCAGCCACCAATCCCAGATAAATGCTTTGATAGCATAAAACGGAAACTTTAGAGACATGATTCTACGAATACCTAGTACTATAGCCTAGTAAAACAAAACAAAAAACATTTTTGCATTAACCACAGTGCTGCTGAAATCATACCTATCTTTGAACAATTAGGCTAGCAATTTACTACGATTTGCATATGCAATGGGGGACATTGCCTACCTACCTATACCTAGTACTATATATTAGGTAGTAGCTATATGGTAGTAGGTATCTATCTTACCTATACTAGTAATACCCTAATACTAGGTAGCGGCATTCGGGGAGGAGCCACAGTATGTAGCTATAGTAGGTACCTAGTAATACTACCTAGGTAGTATATACCCATGTAATAAGATTTACTGAAGCTCTTGAAATATGTAAGACCACATTCCTTAATTTGGAGATACGAGACAATCTGATAAGCAACAGTCCTGGTAGAAAAAAACTCTGAACATTACCGGCACTTCAGGGGAGGAACTACCTTGAGATTTAGGTAGGTAATTTGATTTACCGAAGTTTTGCAACAAAACGACGGATATAAAATGCCTCATTCACATAAATACAACACTTATCTCTCACTTCCCTCACCTATAAGCCGTCGTTGGGAGTCATTTGCCCGGCGAATTGGTTAAAAACGACTGACGGATTGACAGAGACGAGCACGAACGGGAAAGAAAACGACCGGTGGGCGGTGACGGAGTTGATGTTTACTTGTGACGTCACGCTGTGCCGAACGTCAAATCATTGCGTTAGTTCTTGTTTTGCTCGATTAACAGGTTTTTACCGATACGTTTCCTTTTTTTATTTCCTTTATGTAGGTTATGGAAAACCCTGGTTGATTCTTAGTTGGCTTTTTTTGCGCTGACGAAATTTCGCTCCCAATTTGATTGTTGTTACACATGAATTGGGGTTAATTCAGAATATGCTGCCTAGTGTATATATTGCGTTCATTGCGCAATGAAAAACAGTCTCTAGTGACAGCCTACTCAAATAATGCACAAAAGTTATTGTTCATAATACAATGGAAAATAGTGCATTCATCCGTAAGGAAATACAGAAATAAACGTGCATAAAATGTGCGTTGTGTTATGATTGATGAGAAGCAATATTTGTTAGGAAAAATCAATAGAGGAGACGGTCGAATCTTTTTTAATGAACTTCCTTAAAATAATTTAAAATGTCCCAGAAGCACGGGAAAAGGTTTAAAAAGGCAAAAAGATAATGTATAGTGACAGCCGACAGAATAGCCTTTAAAACTGCGTTCTACCTGAAGGCTTCTGAACGAAGCTTTGAGCCACCACTTGAACTCAAAGTCAGGTACCCCAGGATTATGCATATTTGTGAAATGGCTGTTTGACATTTCTAGTCTTTCTGAAATGCAGTTGAAGATTACAACAGTATTTTGTAATTATACGTAAACACACGCATAGTTTCTACAGCTTACACAGAAAGTAAACGAGGAGTCAAATGGGCAATTTTGTCTATGATATTTTTTTTTAATGGGCCAGCCAATCACTTCAATATCACGGTGTAAAATTTCATCGCGAAAACCAAAAACTACACAAAATACTAATTCACATGGAACACGAAAGACGTCATTGACGAGTTTAAGAATGCAAAAGGCAATTATACTCTGATTCCTTCAACGATGAACAACGATTGTTTATGTTTAGGCTGGTAATAAAGAAAAAAGACCCGACATTAACTGCCCTACGATCAGTTATAATGCTCTTTGGCCACCTTCACAAATTTGCCTCTAGGACTATACTGTCTTTTAAAGGAAAAGGATTAAAATGGGTAGTCATTTGTTTTATATGATATTTTTTTTACCTACAATCCAGAGTAAGGTCCAAAATAAGACCTCCAGTATGAAGATTGCCACCGGGAAGAGCGTTAGAGTCAAACTTTGCTCTACATCAGCACATCAAAACTAGAAATGATTCATAACCGATCAGTTACCAGAATGAAATGTAAATGATATGTTAAATATCATATTAAAAATGAACATGAACCAGTACCGTAAGAAATGGCCAAATTACGAGACAAATTAAGACATGCATTAACCATGAGTGAGATTTTGTTCCCTATACTACCAGTCTTTTAATACAGCCATTCATTCTAAGTACCAACTATGAAGCCTACGATTGGCTTTAAAATTGCATCAATTGTTCCCATCGTGACTTATGTGGAAATTCGAAATCTCTCCCCAATCTTTCGCAGACACACCGCTACTTTTCTTGTTTATTGCTCCTTCCTCGTTTCATTCACAACCTCATTCGTCTTCTATTTATTCTCAATTCTGCTTGCAAATATGTGAAAACTCTTTCACAAGTTTCTGCAAACAGCATCCATTCCATATGACATTCCCGACCTCCCCCACCCCCTTTTTTCATTCATTACATAATTTTTGTACGCATGTCTAATTTCCTTTCTTTTGACTTTCTGCATTAATTCATCCATGATAGCATTGACCCCACTACTCTCCTATACCAACATATTCTAACACTCCTCTGCCATCATAAACATTTTAATTGCGCTAAACATTTTATCTTTTATATTTTACATTCGCAACAGACTCCATAAAACAATTTTATTGCTCTAAACTCTTTATGTTATTCATTCACAACAGACTCCATATTGCCAATTTAACGATTATAAAATACTTTTTCGAGGTTCATGGATTTATTTTTTATTTTTATTATTTATTTATTTAGGGCAGTTCACAGATTTTCCATTTGTACTTTTAAAGTTCTTGCTGACATTTTTTCTCATTGCGTAGCATTTTCTGTCACTGAAGCAATATGGAGAATACGATCACTTAACATAATCTTCAGCAATGTCTAAAGATTACACATTTAAAACTTGTCCATATAACCACTAGTTGATTTTCTAGAGAATTATTTTCGATTCAGCACCAGCATTAACTTGCATGTTATATTTCCCAGTGCTTTGGTGCATGTATTTTATAAAATAAAATGAAAACGCGGTAGTCGTCATCTCTCAAGAGATAGGCTGAGGAAAGTACCTTGCGAGGAATAAAATCTCTTTCGGTGCAAATTCAATGTTAGCGCCACGGATGAGAAAAAAACCATCTCATTAATATACTTAATATTATGAATGTTCTTCAGAGTTTGACCTGGATATTTTTTCTAACTTTGAAAAAGTGTATGATAGTGTTCGACAAGAGAATAATTACATCATTGTAGCTAGTTCAGTTTTGCCCAATATTATTGCAAAATATATTGATGAGGATAGCCCAGTATTTTGATGCGCGTTCCATATTTCGATAAAGCAGTTGTTGGGAGTCGTTCTCTTCATTGCGGTGCTTCAAGTACTCTATTGCTGTCTTCCACAACTTTTTTCCCCATAAAGTTAAGCAACATAAATCCTTCTAATAAATAAGCTACCGTTTTTACTGACGTTATAACCTTTGGTCTTTCAAAAGATAGGCTTAGAAAATTCCATTCTGGATTATCATGTTTTGTTTTTCCTACCTGCCAGTGCTAGCTACCTCCTTTTTCAGTGTCTAGTCTTGTTCTACGTGAGGGAATTTTATTTTTAATAAATACAAAAAAAAAAAAAAAAACACACACACAGACACTGATACGTAGAGCACCAGATTTCGGGTAAAATGAGGCTGGGACTATTTATTGCCTTGTTTTTCTATTAAGTCATCTCCTGAAGTTTGTTAAAAACCAATTTTCTCAGTTGACTGAGAGAGAGAGAGAGAGAGAGAGAGAGAGAGAGAGAGAGAGAGAGAGAGAGAGAGAGAGAGAGAGAGAGAGAGAGAGAGAGAGAGAATTATGTGAACGTTTATTTTTAGCCATTTTGAAAAAGTTAGTCTAATACTAAAAGTTAGTCTAATACTATCACAGTTAAGCTGAAGCTAATTTGAAATCTAGTTTTAAAAGGGACTATTTTGATTAAAATATCTATATAGCTGGTCCACTGATATAGTGGTTAGTGTCGTAGTAGGTCACTTGGATGTAGCTTCTCACCTGGGACAATGAAGTTAATGCTGCAGTGTGGGGTCTGCAGTGGGACGTTGAAACCAACAGTCTTTAGATGCTTGAATTTCAAGTCAATCAATGTGTGCTTCTTTCATATGAATAGTTTTCATCTACTGAAATATAATAATAATAATAATTGAAGTTAAGAACAGCTTTCACTAGAGAGTATTTATCTTCAGAGGTTAATAATTATGATATTAGAAATAGTTTTTACTGGAGACTTTCTGTCCAGAGGTTAATAATTATAACAAAGTTAAACATAGCCTTGGGCGAACACTATTTTTGTTCATTTGTTAATAATTATGATACAAAGGTAATAATAGCTTTCACTGGAGGCTTTCTGTCCAGACGGTGATGATTATAGAATAAAGCTAAAATATGCTTTCGCTGGATAATGATTATAGCATAAAGTTAACCAGAGCTTTTAGTGGGCTCTATTTCTGTCCAGAGGTTTAATAATTATAGCATAAGGTTAAACAGCTTTCTCTGCATGGAGTCTGCTTCTGTCTAGAGATTAATAATCATAGCGTGAAGTTAAACATAGCTTTCACTGGAAACTAATTCTGTCAAGAGGTTAATGGTTAGGTAAAACTGAAATATACTTCCGCTCAAATCTGATTCGGTATCTCCCAGTTTACGAGCAAAATTGGCACCTCGTGTAGTACCATCCCCTTAGAGATGAACGTAAAAACATAAACAATGTCATAAACATCAAGAAAAGACATACACATAACCAACATAATAAATAGAAGTCGATGAATATTCAGGTCGGCGAGGGGCGGGAACCAGACTGCGGTAATAATTTCAGTTTTGCCAATGGTTATGGCATGAAGTTAAATATAGCTTTCACTGGAGACTATTTTTGTCCTGAGGTTAATAATATAATAAACTAGAGGTTAATAATATAATAAAAATATTTTAAAAATCGTAACATAAAGTTAAAAATAGCTTTTACTGGATACCTACTCTTACTGTCCTGAAGTTAATGGATACAGCATAAAGTTAAACACATCTTTCACTGGTTAATTTTTTCCTGGGATTTGAAATATAATGAACCACATTAGAGGTTAACATCACAAAAAGACTTTTAAAAATCGCCATAACTAAAAAAAAGAACTCTACCAAAATCCCGTTTGTTGACAGTTGCGAAACTTCACGCGGGCATGAGCGCGTTCTAGCGAGCGTTGTCGTCGTTATGGCGGATCAGCTGATGTTAGCTGCTCCCCGATCGCATAATTTTCCTACCCCCGTGCCCCTCCCCCTCTTGTTTTGATTTTGTTTGTCAAGTTGACCTTGACCTTGACGTTGTCGTGGACCTCAGGCGGCAGCTAGGAGAGAGGACGTCGGGGATTTATTCTGTTTTAGGTAAGGATGGTCAGACACTGTAATTTTTCCCAGGGTAGCCTAGCTGTCTTGGCGACCCTAGGCTGCAGGTAGTAAGTGATGCTGTATATCGATTACAGGGTTAATGTCAAGAGACTATTAAGTTGGGGCAATTCGTAGAGAAGGGAGACGGGGTTAGGCCTACTACCACAAAGAGGCAGCCAAGGCTAGTCCATGGGCACGTTGCCCTAAGTCAGATAAGGAAGTTAGCTAAGGTTTAGGGTAAAGGGCCGGATGGTGATCCTATGTTCCCTCGCGGAAAGACCACTTTTTTCACTCGATATTTAGGTAGTAGGGTAAAAAACCGCATGGTACAGAGGTGGACCATGTACGATCAATGTGTACAACCCCAAGAAAAGTACATTATACCTAATGCGTCCTGACACCGGAGTAGAGGTCTTTAGCTCCGTTTCTCACCAACAAGAAGTCGCGTCTGATGCCCATCTCCGATGTCAGGACGTGTTATAATGTACTTTTTTGGGGGTTGTACACATTGATCGTACATGGTCCACCCCTGTACCATGCAGTTTTTTACCCTAGTAACTGGCGAAGCAACAATACAATCAAATCTTTGGTAGATCTTAAGCCCTTATACCGCGGCGAACTAGACTGTGGCAGTTGACGTTTTTCTATAGAATTTTACTAACAAGAATTTAAAGTAATTTTTTTTTTGCCGGCTGTAGGTAATTACTAGGCTAACCTGAAATTTACCTTTGAACTCTATCCTATGGGAATGCGGGGTTTTGGGTGGGGTAAAACACACGGGAGAATTACACCTTAAACTCTATCCTACGGTTAGGGGGGCTGATGGGAAAGCCAGGTTATGGGTGAGGTAAAACAATTTAGGGAAGGTTTTGCCTTGTTATTGTATTATTTCCTCTATTTATGACATTTAAAACATGAAATACAAACTGAAATAAAGCGATAAATAAACCAATAATGGAGCCGTTACATAGCCAAAATTCACCGATTACTACTGCTATTACGACGCCAAAACCCACTGCTCATGCACCATGTTATAGGAGACAAAGGAGAGCTTTTGTTTCAGTCACCGACTCCTTACCTACGTTACACTTCTAAGATTGCCTTCCTTTAAGGGGGGTACGCGGTCAGGTAACATGTTCTAGGTTAGGTTAGTATCATAACCTATATGTTACACTCCCTGCTGGTTACGTATCCACACCCCCTACCAGAATTAAAATATGGCGGTTTGTTTACGTTTATTGGCCCGAACCAAAACTTCGAAGATTTTTCAGTCGAAGTAAACTGTGGCAGTTGATGTTTTCTGGCATTTGATGTTTTCCTATGTTATTTTACTTACTTTACAAGAGTTAAAGGTAATATTTTGCTGGTTGCCTACTATAACTAATCTGTTATTTACCTTTGAACTCTGTACGTCGGTACATCGTGCTCCTTGTACGATCATGTAGTTTTCAAAGGTAAATTATGGGGTAATTCTAAGCCCTCATTCCATGGTAAAGTAGACTATGGCAGTTGATGTTTTCCTACGTTATTTTACATACTGAACAAGAATTGAAAGTAATATTTATTTGGATGACTGTAATTAACCCTCAGGGCCCAGTACTAAACACAGCGAAATACATTGGACACCCCAATCCCTAGTGGATGTCATATCCGCGGTTGCGTTCCTTGCAGTCCGTGCGGAAATATTCTGTAGAATTACTCTGCAAGAAACGTAACCGCGAATATGTCATCCACTAGGGATTGGGGCATCCAATGTATTTCGCCGTGTTTAGCACTGGCCCCTGGGGGTTAATTACAGTCGTCCGAATAAATATTACTTTAAATTCTAGGTCAGTAAGTAAAATAACGTAGGAAAATCGTCAACTGCCATAGTCTACTTTACTGGGGAATGAGGGCTTAGAATTACCAAATCTTTAAGCATACCATTCAAATGATTGAAGTATCATCAACAAAATGGGATAGGGTAAAGAACCAAGTGGGCTAGCTGCGGCCTCCTTGACCGTGTTTAAACCCATCCTCAGAAAAAGTACTTTAACACATCCTGACACCGGAGATGGAAACCAGTCACGAGTCATAGCTCGTGGGAGCAACACCTCGAGACCTCTACTTTCCTCTCGAAGTAAGTGTTTTCTCCTAAAGTACAATATAGGGGGAAACACCGCAGTGGATCCATCTTCATCGTGTGGATCAGCCTTATTCACTCTATATTTAATTGGTGAAACAAGAATACAATTACATCTTTAAGCATACCATTCAAAAGATTGAAGTTTTGTCAACATAAAGTGATACAGTGGTCCCCCCGTATTCGCGGGGGATGCATACCAGACCCCCGACCCCCCCCCCCCCCCCCATGAATAGTTAGAACCCGCGAATGTTTGGAACCCCTATAAAAATGCTAAAAACAGCCTATTTTGTCAGTTAAAACTCAAGAAAAACCCACTAAAAATTTTCATACATGGTTTTTTTATTAGTTTTATCACAAAAAGTGCATTTTATGATGAAATTCATAAAAAAAACCAGGAATTCGTGGATATTTACCATAGAAAATACCGCGAATGCGCGAATTTTCTGCGAATAATGCAGGGAAACGTTCCCGAGAGAAATCCGCGA
Organism: Macrobrachium nipponense; assembly: GCF_015104395.2. Lineage (NCBI taxonomy): Eukaryota > Metazoa > Arthropoda > Malacostraca > Decapoda > Palaemonidae > Macrobrachium > Macrobrachium nipponense. The sequence goes on from NC_087206.1 coordinate 89,480,570, forward strand.
ATGTGTGAGTCCGCGAATCTGGAGAACGCGAATACGGGGGGTCCACTGTATATGAAAGCGCCATACGAACTAAGATAAGCATGTGAGGTCTTTGTAAAATATGTTTTCAAGGCAGTTTTGAAATTGAATATGGCGGCACCTGCATGAGGTGCCGTTTGTAAGCGCAGTGGAGCCACCATCTTTCCCAGCCTTCCCAGCACTCATTTGAACAATGTTAGCATATATATGTAACGTTTATTGATCTTACTCAAGATTGCAGTTGTAATCAGCACAATAAAACAACATTTTGTTGCATATATTAGTGAAAGTATGAAACTTCTTATTCCCGGGGTCATGGTTTGAAACGAAATTAATGTTTGCCTTGTAATCAGTGGTTTTATCCTTACTGCCATTACAACTGAAACTCCACAGTGCTTATTTGATTGTAATTATACATGTTTGGCATTAATTCACTCCAAATTGCACTTGAACTATGTTGTGGTTCCTGGTTCCTAAGCGCTTGCTCCACAAACACAGTTGCTGGCAGCACATGAGTACACAGTTTATGAGGTGCAAAGCTTTATTCCCTTAATTGTTTACTTTACTCATTATTTAGTTTAACTTTACTTTGTTACTTCAAAATGTTCATTTAATTCATGTTTATTATCCCTTTTTTGCAACCAAATTAACCACGAAAAATTACAGATATTTCTAAAGTAGATACGAGCAGACAGCAAAATGACATTTTTTTTAAACAATAGAAGAGTGTGAAGAAAGCCGTGGGTACCGTTCACAGCATAACTGTTGATATTTGAGTCAGGGAATCTAGTTACTTTTTCAACAACAAATATTTTCAAATTAATAATCATGAATATGTAAAAAATTTATGCAGTTCATGACCTTATACTGCTGTTGAACTATTTATTTAAATAATTATCTAGTGCACGCATCTTTCTACCAAAAAATCATACGTTGTTTCCTTGGCTGTACCAGGCGGTTGGTGTCATTGTTGACGATTGTTGTGAAGAAAGTGCCCTAGCGTCTATGGGTAAAAGGGGTGTGCGGATTTAGTACACAGAATGGAAAGTTTATTGAGACAAGTGGCTCCACAAACATTGAGATGGCGTCAATCTTCTATATTTCTGGGCTCAGTTCGTGTCGCTGCGTGAAATAATCCTTGAGTTCATTATTTCTAAGGTAAATAAGGCTAATATATACCAGAGAAAAACAAATCAGGAAGATGTCAGAATAACTGACTTGCTCACCCTAAATAAAAAGAGGGCGTCGGTATGGTATCTGGGGCGAGTGAGACCACTACCACAAACCTCTTGCCATTTAGAACTCTCCTACACCAAAATCCCCTTCCTGAGAGGGCCGATCCAAAGGCAGGGACGGCAACTACTACTACTACGCCCCGCACCACGCCGACTCCCGCGCCTCTGGTGGTCATCCTTGTAATTAGCCGAACTAGGTAACACGTGCCATCTTTTGCAGTCCCCTCCCCTCCCTCCAGAGGGAAGGGGGGGAGGTCTGTCCTGGCTCGCTCTCGGTCGCTATGGCAACCATCCGAGCTCTTCTCCCCCCTCCCCCCTCCCCCTAGCCAAGGGGGTCGTGGGAGTTTAGGACAGCTGTAGTACTGGTGACCGCATGTTCTTACTCAGGCTCTGGAAGAGCTCCGGCGTGGTCGGGGGTCGGGGTTGGCCACCCCCCCTCCGGTCGCTTCGGGTCTTCTCCGGCGTGCCTTGGGTCTGATTTCTCTCCCTCCTCATATGCATTACCCCTCCGCCAGCGGACGGAGCACCTGCTCACTATCCGGGTGTACCTTCGGTTGTCGGGAAGGGGTAGCTGGCTCCGCCAGCTACCGGAGCGGTTGCGATTTCAGTTGCGCTTAGAAACTTTCCCTATCTTATATACCCCTTTCCGTCTTCCGGCGGAGCGCTTGCTTGCTATCCGGGCGCTCCTCTAGTTGTCGGGGGCAGGATGGTTGTACGGCGGAGCTACACGCTCCACTTTAGTGTAACTTTACTAGTCTAAGTATAGGGCATCCTCTCCCGTTCTCCGGCGTGTTATACTACTCCTCGAAACTCATTATGGGTATATAAAAACATCTGGTTGAATCATACTCACCCCTCTGTTTTACACCGGAGTTCCCAACCAGCGTCCCAGGTCATAGACCTTCTTCCACAGGAATTCAGGGGTGGATTATGCCCAATAATTTTAGACTACTCCAGCATGCAACGGAGTATCACAGTAGCCCTGTGAGTGTATAACGTTGATACTTATGTATCTTTCCACTTACAGGCTACTAACTGTCAGGAGGCGGGTTGTAACGCCGTCCTCCAAGACCCTGCGGGCATGAGGTCTACAGGACTCACGCTCCGTGTGCTACCTGCCACAACGAGATGTTGGTATGGCATCACGAGGCTTGTACCATTTGCTACGAGCTGGTGAGCCAGTTTTTGGACGGAGTAAGTATATATCGGTGTCAGGTTTGTTCCTTTCATGACATATATACTGTCACATATCTTAGCTTTAAGTTACTTATGGTCATATTCAATTTTGGTAATGATCCGTCCTTGAGGCTCCGTTTTCCAGGCTGCCACCGTTAAGGAAGTTGCGTCGGCTACCCTGAAGGCCTGGGTAGGAGGCTTCGGAAGGAACGCCGCCAAAGGACAGCCCTACATACTTGATAAGAAGCTGGCTGTCCAGATCTTCCCGGGCATGAAGTCGACAGGATATGTGGATCCCGCCGCGGCAGCTCCTACAATTGCTTCCATCCAACAGCAAGTGGAACAAGCCTTGATCGAGGGAGGAGGCCAAGACATCGTGGCGGAAGTAGCCACACTTGATTTGAATATAGAGCCAATGACGGTAGGTGTGGAGGATTTATTAGTTGAGGTAGGTTTGTTGGGTGCCCAAGGGCTTCCCTTGGTTGATTCTGGATCTTCACCTGTTCCTTCATCTTCTTCTTTTCAGGGCTTTACGGGATCGGAGATCCCTGCTAGTACATCTGCTGCATCTGTGACCCCCAAGGTAAAGGGGCACAGGGAGCAGAAGACCCTTCAGAAGACGTCGTCCAAAAAGACGTCGTCTTCTTCTACTTCTCGTAAGCCTCCAGCTTCCCATCCCGGAGCAGAGAAAGTGAAGTCGTCTTCGTCTTCACATTTTAAAGGGTCAAGAGGCAAGTCCTCTAAGGAGAAGGCCCGTACTCCTGTCGAGTCTGTACCTTCTCCTGCTGCTGCCGGAACTCCTCCGGTGACTCCTGCCGGGGTCGTGGTACATAGTACCTTCGATCCTGCTGCAATTTTGGCAGGAATGATGCAGCAAGTAGGTGATTTGGTCGGGTCTCTCAGTACGAGAGTTGAGCAGATGTTTGTTCAAATCTCCTCCACCCTTAACCAGTCGGGACAATCCATCCAGAGCCTGACTGAAAGAGTGTCCGACCAGGAGAATCGCCTGGCAGGCCTGAACCAGGCACCTCAGGCCGACCTTCCGGTAGCAGGAGCCGGTCTTGCCCAGCTTCCGGATTATGACACCCTCCCTGCTTTCTCTATGAGTAATCCTTGGAGGGTAGCAGCTTATGCTCCCTTCCAGGACGGCATGATTTCCATTCTGGAATGTGGAACTCGAAGGATCGAGGACTTCGAGTTCCACCCAGCCGACTTACAGCCTCCTATCATGGGATATGCGAGGCTGACGGAGACAGCCTTAAATAGGGAGGATAAAATCCCAAGAGAGACAGTACTGTATAGCTGGAACCAGGCTCAGAGGGAGTGGTTGCATTGCTTGGAGGACTGGGACTGCACTAATACCAGACTCCAAGCATTCAAGAGCCCGTTTACTATCTTTGCCACAGAGGAGGAGGCACCACTCCCCTTTACGACAAAGATAGCAGAAGTCACGATGCAGGCGGGCATGAAGGATGAACCCCTTCCACAACTAAGGGAATCGGACCATACGTCTCCTCTCTTCCCTGCTTTCGGTGATTTGTGGGAGAACCTACCGGCCACGTTTACGGTAGGTAAACTCAAGCCGGACTGTGCCATGGAACAGTTCGGGGAGAGATTACCCAGATTGCCAGACAGCCTCATTCAGGCGGAGTTTGAGGCAAGAACCAGGCTAGGCAGAACCCTCAACACCCTGGTTATGACTGAAGTGGCTGCTTTGACGTATGGCACGGAGCCTCTTTTTAAGCTCCTGGCCAAGTCGCAAACGCAGACAGTTCAAGCGGACTTGTACGCGTTTATAGTGGCAAGAAGGAACTGCCGGAAGCACGTCCTTCAGGAAGCAACGATTCGGCACGAGCCGAACAAGTTGCTTTCCTCCAACATCTGGGGGGCGGATCTCTTCCCGGAATCGGCAGTTAATGAGGTCCAACACGAGGCGACGAGGCTTAACCAGAGCCTCAGAGCTCGTTGGGGTCTCTCGGCTAAGAGGAAACCTGAGAACTCTTCCTCCTCTAGCAAAAAACTGAAGAAAACAAAGAGGTTCCAGCCATACCAAAAGCAGCAACAGCAACACTTCGTACAAGCTGTTCCGGTTGCTCAGCCAGGACAATCTGCAGCACCAAAAGGACAGAACCAACCGATTCTCCTGCTGTCCCCACAAGGTCAGCCCTCGACCTCTTACGCTGTTTCCCCGGCATTCAACCAGGTGTTTGAAAGCCAAGCCTTCCAAACCTTCAACAGGTTTGCTAGGGGAAGCAGGGCTAGAGGTTCCTTTCGACAACGAGGCGCAGGAAGAGCTACCAACAGGGGTAAGCACTTCCGTGGAGGACGCGGAGCTCATTCCGCACAACAGCAGTGAGATCTCCCGGGTAGGAGGGAGGCTGTTCCTCTTCCGGCACAGGTGGGGGTTCAGCAAGTGGGCACAGAGCATTGTGTCCAAAGGACTGGGTTGGAGTTGGATCAAAGGTCCCCCTCCACTCAAGTCATTTCTTCAGCTACCATCAAAGGAATTGGCAGATTACGCAGAGGAGCTCCTTCAGAAAGGAGTAGTATCAAGAGTCAAGCATTTAAAGTTTCAAGGACGCTTATTCAGCGTGCCAAAGAAAGGCTCATCAAAAAGAAGAATAATCTTAGACTTGTCCCGGCTAAACTTATTCATTCGTTGCGACAAGTTCAAAATGCTGACCATCTTGCAGGTGCGGACCTTACTTCCCCGTGGGGCCGTCACCACCTCTATCGATCTTACAGACGCATACTATCATATCCCAATCGCGAGACACTTTTGCCCATACCTAGGCTTCAAGCTGGGAGACCAAGCATTCTCTTTCAAAGTGATACCCTTCGGGCTGAATGTAGCCCCCAGGGTATTCACGAAAATAGCGGAAGTAGTGGTACAACAACTGAGATCACAAGGGATAATGGTAGTAGCGTACCTCAACGATTGGCTGATTTGGGCGCCAACCGTTGAAGAATGCCTCAGAGCCACAAACAAAGTACTTCAATTTCTGGAACACCTAGGGTTCCAAATAAACAGGACAAAGTCCAGACTCACTCCGGAGTCGCGTTTCCAATGGCTCGGCATTCATTGGGACTTAACCTCTCACAATCTGTCAATTCTGGTGGACAAGAGAAAAGAAATAGCCAAGTCAGTAAGGCAATTCCTCAAGAACAAACGGGCGTCGAGGAGAAACCAAGAAAGGATCCTAGGTTCACTCCAGTTTGCGTCAGTTACAGATGTTCTGCTGAAAGCAAGACTCAAAGACAAACCGAGTTTGGCGCTCAAGAGCAAATGCCAAATCTCGGGACAAGTTGTCAGTGATCCCGCAGATTCTTCGAAATCATCTCCGTCCATGGGCGGAGACGAAGAACCTGTCCAAGTCAGTTCCTCTTCAATATCCTCCTCCGGCATTGATCATCCACACAGACGCCTCGCTAAGCGGATGGGGAGGATACTCTCAGTTCAAAAAAGTTCAAGGAACTTGGTCACCTCAGTTCCACCAGCTCCACATAAACGTATTGGAGGCTATGGCAGTATTTCTCACTCTGAAGAGGCTCCTTCCACCAAAGAATTCTCATATAAAACTGTAATTGGACACCGCAGTAGTAGTACACTGCATCAACAGGGGAGGATCCAAATCAAAACATGTGAACCATGTCATGATAGCCATTTTCTCTCTAGCAAACAAGTACAAATGGCATCTATCCTCCACCCACCTGGCGGGAGTAAGGAACGGGATAGCAGACGCCTTGTCTCGATCAGTTCCTCTAGAATCAGAGTGGTCCCTGGACAACAGGTCGTTCCAGTGGATAAGCCAGAGTGTCCCGGGTCTCCAAGTAGATCTTTTCGCCTCTCAAGTTCCCTTGCTATGTAGCCCCCAACCTGGACCCTCTGGCATATGCCACAGACACCTTGTCCATAGATTGGAATCAGTGGAAGAAGATATACATCTTTCCTCCAGTGAATCTTCTATTGAAAGTACTGAACAAACTCAGGACTTTCAAGGGACAAGTAGCTCTAGTAGCCCCCAATTGGCCAAAGAGCAACTGGTACCCTCTGCTTCTGGAATTGGGTCTGCGACCTCGACGGATTCCCAATCCCAGACTATCTCAGACAGTACAAATGAGGACTGTGTTCGCTTCCTCAGGAATTCTCAAAACCCTAACTTTATGAACTTCATGAAGTTTGTGGCTAAAAAAGATGCAGATATCGATCCCCAGAATATTCTTTTCTTAGAATCAGATAAGAGGGAATCAACTTTGAGACAGTATGATGCTGCTGTTAAGAAGTTAGCATCTTTCCTGAAGGAGACAAACACCACAACCATGACGGTAAATTCAGCTATATCCTTCTTCAGATCCTTATTCGAAAAAGGATTAGCAGCTAGCACTATTACCACTAATAAATCAGCTTTAAAGAAAATCTTTCAGCTGGGTTTTTAAATAGACTTAACAGACTCTTACTTTACGTCTATTCCCAAAGCTTGTGCTAGACTTAGACCTTCTGAAAGGCCTAGTTCAGTATCATGGTTTTTGAATGATGTCCTCAAACTCACTTTAGATACTGAAAACTCTTCTTGTTCATTCATAATGCTACTAAGAAAGACGCTATTCTTGCTAAGCTTGGCCTCAGGGGCCAGAATTTCAGAACTGTCGGCTCTATCCAGAGATGCGGGTCACGTAGAATTCCTCCCTTCAGGAGAAGTTTTACTGTCCCCGGATCGTAGTTTTCTAGCAAAAAATGAGGATCCTTTAGCGAGATGGGCCCCTTGGAAAGTCATTCCTCTCCCCCAAGACCCTTCTCTTTGTCCAGTGATGACCTTACGAGCCTTTCTGTCTAGGACATCCTCTAGTCCTTGGGTCCTCTCTTTATGAGAAAAAGGAAAAAAGGTGTCCACATATCAGTAAAAGGTATCAGGCAGCAGATCCTTTACTTCATTAAACAAGCCAATCCTGAATCATTCCCAAAAGCCCATGATATCAGGGCAGTAGCCACCTCTATTAATTATTTCCAGCATATGAACTTTGACGATTTAAAGAAATATACTGGCTGGAAATCGCCGGCAGTTTTTAAGCGTCATTATCTAAAGTCCTTGGAATCCTTAAAATTTCCAGCAGTGGCAGCGGGATACATAGTTTCCCCTGACACTGCACAGTAGTCGTAGTTGAAGATCCAGATCTCCTTTCTACCTGCCTCAACTAATATTTCACCTAACCTACCGTTATGCTCTATATAGTCCTTTAGCCTTAGCTGCTTATGATTATAATTATGGTGGTGTGTCCCTTATTTTTTTGCTAGGGGCACCCACATTATTGTAATTTATGAATTGTCCATTTGGTGCTGCTACCCTTATTTTTATGCTAGGGTAGCACACCTATTGATTTACTATAAATTTTAGAGAATAATTTTTATCTAGTGAGTAATTCCCTATGTAACCATTTAACTCAGTATTCTAGATAAGTTATCAATACTAATATAAGTTTAATCTTAAGTTAACTATAAGTCCACTATTTTTAGGTCAAGTTAACTTTCTGTATGATAACTTGTAAGTTCTCAATATTATATCGTTTGTTTTATTTCATAGTTTCATTGAGACCTTCCTCTTTATTTTACAATCTTGTGCTATTTCTCTGGTGCTATTTCACGCAGCGACACGAACTGAGCCCAGAAAAGGGATTTTGACGAAGGAAAAATCTATTTCTGGGCGAGGGTTCGTGTCGCCCAGTGAAATCCCCCCCTGTGTCCCGCCCTGCAGCCCAAGATTGGCATCTAACTACAAGGATGACCACCAGAGGCGCGGGAGTCAGCATGGTGCGGGGCGTAGTAGTAGTAGTTGCCGTCCCTGCCTTTGGATCGGCCCTCTCAGGAAGGGGATTTTGGTGTAGGAGAGTTCTAAATGGCAAGAGGTTCGTGGTAGTGGTCTCACTCGCCCCAGATACCATACCGACACCATCTTTTTATTTAGGGTGAGCAAGTCAGTTATTCTGACATCTTCCTGATTTGTTTTTCTCTGGTATATATTAGCCTTATTTACCTTAGAAATAATGAACTCAAGGATTATTTCACGCAGCGACACGAACTGAGCCCAGAAATATAGAAGATTGACGCCATCTCAATGTTTGTGGAGCCACTTGTCTCAATAAACTTTCCATTCTGTGTACTAAATCCGCACACCACTTTTACCCATAGACGCTAGGGCACTTTCTTCACAACAATCGTCAACAATGACACCAACCGCCTGGTACAGCCAAGGAAACAACGTATGATTTTTTGGTAGAAAGATGCGTGCACTAGATAATTATTTAAATAAATAGTTCAACAGCAGTATAAGGTCATGAACTGCATAAATTTTTTACATATTCATGATTATTAATTTGAAAATATTTGTTGTTGAAAAAGTAACTAGATTCCCGACTCAAATATCAACAGTTATGCTGTGAACGGTACCCACGGCATTCTTCACGCTCTTCTATTGTTTAAAAAAATGTCATTTTGCCATCTGTTCGTATCTACTTAGAAATATTTGCAATTTTTCGTGGTTAATTTGGTTGCAAAAAAGGGATAATAGACATGAATTAAAATAAACATTTTGAAGTAACATAAAGTTAAACTAAATAATGAGTAAAGTAAATAATTAAGGGAATAAAGCTTTGCACCTCATAAACAATGTAGTTGTGTGCTGCCCGCAACCGTGTTTGTGGAGCAAGCGCTTAGGAACCAGGAACCGCAACGTAGTTCAAGTGCATTTTAGAATTAATTAAGACCAAAATGTGTATAATTACAATCAAATAAGCTCTGTGGAGTTTCAGTTGTGATGGCAGTAAGGATAAAACCACCAATTATAAGGTAAAAATGAATTTCAGTTCAAACCATGACCCCGAGAATAAGAAGTCTTATATTTTCACTAATATAGGCAACAAAATGTTTGTTCCGACACGTTATACAAACCATCAGTTCTTTACATAAGTTACTGCTATTCAGTGCCAGCTGGATCAGTCGTAAGATTTACTAACAAGGTAGTTCAGTAGTAACTGCTTGTCTGACCACTGAGCTGATTAACAGCTCTCCTAGGCCTGGCCCGAGGGATTAGATATTTTTACGTGACTAGGAACCAATTGGTTACCTAGCAACGGGACCTACAGCTTATTGCGGGATCCGAACCACAATGTATCGTGAAATGAGTTTCTATCACCAGAAATAAATTCCTCTAGTTCCGCGTTGGCCGATCCGAGAATTGAACTTCAAACCACCGGGTTGGTAGCCAACGTGGAACTCTGACTGGAGGTAAACGTAACACTTTGCTTTTGACCTCTGTTGGTTGAAGACATGTGCTCGCCTCTGTCGTGAGATTGTTATCAAGATTACCTACTTTTCATCCTGTTTCTTACAATCACTTCACACATAGTGAAGTGATTGTAAGTACCTTTTTTATTATTTTTTCATTATTTGTGGAATTGCATCACTGGATTAATATGCAGTCCCATGAATTGGAGAAGCCCTCTTGCCCCCCATCCAACCGGAGAGTGTGCCCTGGAGTGGGAGGACGTAAGTGTGGGGCTTTCAGGTCCAGCGATGCCGTGGACCCTCATCCTTTGTGTACTAGTTGCCAAGGGCAGGAATGCTCTCGGTCCTTGACTTGTGATATTTGTGTCTCTTGGTTGGAGGAGCAGTGGGAGCTGTACGAGAAGAGGAAGAAGCTGTGTAGGGCTGCCAAGGTGTTGTTGGAAAGCTCTCCCTCGACACTTCTGGTGACTGATACGTCATCTTCTTTTCTCCCTCCTCGTCAGCTCCTACATACGGCTCTCTCCCCTTCAGGGGACGTGTCCCCCTCTGCCTCTTCGCTCGATTTGTCGAGAGCAGAGGAGGGAGGGCGACACCCCGACCTGGAGTTGTACTTCTATCCGCTCAGGGTGGGATCCTTCCCCTCTCAGCGAACGGGAACCCCCCCCCCACCCCCCCCCCCCCCCCCCATTAACCCGACTGTTGCTTCCTCAGGTGTGTCTGCCTCTGTGGGTGGGGACCTTCAGCAGGTGTGGCACTGGCTGAGCCTTCCGGGCACTCTGAGTATTAAGGGGCTCATCCATCATCTTGCTGCAGCCCCGGTCACTCACGGGGTGGAGTCGAGGACGATCACGACCGTCTCAACACCGGGTTGTTCTGCCCCGTTGCACCTGGTGTATACTCAGCACGTGACCACAGTCACCTCACACCCGGTCCATCTTCAGACGTACGTCCCCGGTTCTGCCAGAGATGTAGCACTGACACAAGTAAAGACCATTTTTGTACATGAACTTTCCTGTCAGATATATACTTAGCTATACGTCTCTGACGTCACGACAGAATTCAAAACTCGCGGCACAC
>NC_087206.1:89491854-89611854 GCF_015104395.2 Macrobrachium nipponense
GGGATCCACAATCCTTCCTGGTTCCTCTCATGGAGGAAGTAAGGCAGGACCTGGCCTGTGGCTAGATGACAGGGGTGCACACCTGGAAGAGATGCTGGTTGCAGGAGTGTGGAACCATCACGACAGGTACCTTCACATCACCTTCCTGGAACTCAAGGCTGCATTTCTCGCGCTCCAAGAGTTCCAGGAACGACTGATGAGACACTCAGTGATATTGATGAGCGACAACACCTCGGTAGTGGCATATGTCAACAAACAGGGGGGCCTAGTGTCCCTCCCATTGCACCAGTTGACAATGCATGTCCACAAGTGGGCCATAGCTCATTCGGTAGAGCTGTCAGCCAGGTACATTCCAGGCAAGAGGAATGTAGTGGCAGACAAGTTCAGCCGCCAGAATCAGGTGAAATGGACCAAATGGTCTCTTCAACCAGACGTGGCAGAAAGGCTCTTTGACCTGTGGGGGCATCCAGTAGTGGATCTGTTTGCCACCTGGCACAACAAAAAACTGCAGGTTTTCTTCTCAGTTGTGCTGAACCCATGGGCAGCTGCAAAGGACGTGTTCCGACACCCATGGAACAACCTCATAATCTATGCCTTTCCCGCGTTCTGCCTGATTCGCAAGGTGATCAGCAGGGTGCTGCTCACCAGAAATCTTCGGTTGATTCTGGTGGCACCCAAATGGCCTCAAGCCATTTGATATCCGGACCTGCTGGCTCTTCTCTAAGAGGCACCACGAGAGGTTCCCCCTTGGCACAACCTGCCGTGTCAACCACACGTAGCACGGTACCACCAGGTAGTACATTCCCTGTCTTCATGGCTGGTGTTTATCCACCATCTCTTGCGAGCGAGAGGCTTTTCTCGCAGAGCAACAACAGAGATGGCTGCATACCTCAGACAGTCCTCTGCAGCAGTATACTAGGGAAAGTGGTCCGTCTTCTGTGGTTGGTGTCGTAGACGGGGTCTCTCTCCGCTCAGAGCCACTCTTCAGCAGTTAGCAGATTTCCTCATCTGTCTTTGCCGAGAGAATCTCCTCTCTGTCTGTGCAGTCAAAGAATACAGCCACCCTGGCCCTAGTCCTTAAGCTGCAAGGAGTTGATATTTCCTCCATGGAAATATCTCTCCTAATGAGGAGCTTCGAGAGGTCTTGCCCACCCAGGGAACTCAGGCCTCCGGGGTGGGATGTGACTCTTGTCTTAAGGAGTTTGACTCGTAGATCCTACGTATGTAAAAACAAACAAAAGGTAGTAAATATTATAAACATAAACAAAGGACATAGACTTAAACAATACACAGTAAATATTGTGGTTGATGACTGGCAGGAACCAGGCAATGGTTAAGCTTAGAGATGGTTACGTTAAGATACATCCCCATTGAAATATGTCCTTAATTTACTGTTATGCAGGCTAATGTTTGTGTTTGCAGCGCTCCTGCACGTTTAATATTTTTTCTGTTATGTTGGCTAGTAATTGTACCATAATCAACAAATTACTGCTTAATATGTTCTTATTTTGGTTTCTGGTTTAATGATCAAGTGTCTTGGCATGTACTAGGATGTTAAGGGTTTGCGCCTCTCCCAGGCAATGAAAAATCACTGGCTCTTTATAATGGCAGGTACTGCTGCAATGTGGTTAATGTGGTGGGTGGTTGGGAAAGCATGGCTGACATTTTCCTGAGTAGCCTTGAGGTAGTGGAGAACTGAAACCAAGAACTCTTGGTAAAACTGGAGACTACTATTCTACCCCTCCAATTTGGCAACTACCAGTTTATGTGCAAAATAGCTGCCGTATTTAGTACCAGCCCCTTGGGGATGAATGTGAAAACATAAACAAAAGGGTATAAATTTCATAAACATAAAGTACATAAAATAAACAAACCTATAAACAAAACGTAGTTAATATTGCACACATCAACTGGCAGGAATCAGGCCACAGTATTATTACTTTACAGTTGTATTGCAACTTTAAATTTAAGTCTCTGGATATTTCCGTTGGCCATTTTTCAGTTCAAGGCATTCTAAATCAGTTTGACAATGACTGCCTTGCTTATAAGAAATGATACTGAAGATCCTAAAAAATAATGTCTTTTATATGTCAAATGGAGAATTCATCTGACTATCTTTGAGGAAATACTCTACTCTTTTCCTCTGATTATTGCCTCTACTTTGCAAGATAAACTAATATAAAATTTCAGTTATCAGGAATGGATTAAGATATGAGGACCTATGCCTTCTAACTGTGTACTACATTTAGAAGGCAAAGAATATGATTTGAGCAGTGAGTATGTACTAGTAAGGTTGGTACTTGTTAAACGCCATAACGACGTGAGCTATGAAACAAAGTATAGATTTATGAACAGTAAAGAACATTTTTTAGAACTTTAACAAAATTGTTAAAGCTATTGGGCATCTGTTCCTGCCCCAATGGGTGTCCAATGTAATACTTGTTTTGGAAGATGCCAAAATAAGTAATACATCAACCAGAAAAAACAATGCCCTTGTTCAAGGTGGTAAAAGATAGAGAAACACCTTGATGGCAATGTTTTTGGTAACTTTGAACATAAGCTGTTAGCATTTTGAAAGGCAGAAAACCAGAGTTTGAAAGAGTGTTGCTTAGAGCTCATTGGTGCCATAGAAGATTAACCCAAGGGCTTGTGTTTCAGAAGATACAAGAATATTTGTAGTGATTCTTCATAATACATTATAGTAAATGGTTAATGTAAGTATCATAATACATTAAAGTAAATGGTTACTGTAAGTACTTCTTAGGCATATGCAGGAAACTTGGAACTGCTCAAAAATACCTGAGAAGAGGAAGTGTACTGCAACTGAAACCAGAAAATAAAATGATTAAGAGAAAACCAGATACTAAAGTGCCAGCAGAGAAGACTCATGATTCATAATGAGTATAAAGTAGATCAGAGAGTGGTTGCAAACTTCAGTTTGAAACATAAGGCTGTTTAAGGCAGTGGTTTATTTTGATATGAATATGTTTATGTTTCTTATTATATTGTTATATGGTGAAGGCTTTTATCACATTAGTATTATATATCTCTATGAATCTTGTGCTGTTATTATAAATCTTTTTGAAGTACTCTTAGTGACAATTTCTAAATCTAGTTGTTTTAATTTTTCAGGTATTGTAGTTTGTTCTAAACTAACTTAACAGGACAATGGGGAATGTTAACAAGGCCATGAATGAAGCAACAAGAAAAAATCAAGAATTCATGCTGGAAACTCAAAGAATACAGGTAGTTATTCCATAAATATATTGCAATTTAGACTTAATTATGCATAATTCAACTTACATGCAGAAGATATAGGCTAGGTACATACAAATCCTGTAAGTGGCTTTATCAACTACTTACATCCCAGTATTCCTGTTGGCATCATGGAAATCTTGAATTTAGTGCTTTGCTGGAGTGTGTCGCTATCAACAGGACCTTCAAATGGTATACGTATAGTACGTCTGCAGAGATAAATTAAGAAGCTTTTATTAAGCGTTACTGACAGTAATCAAAACAATATTCTGGAAGTATTTCATTATGGGTAACTTATGTCTTGTGACATGGATGGAAATCTACAAAACATTATATTTACTAAGTAACAAATCTTGCTCTATGATGAAATAGATCAAATTAATTTAGTTTTTATATAAGTAACTTAACAAGTAGTATATAATTACATAGCTATCAGTTTCTAGTATCACCCAAACGTTTGGATGATACTGTACCCCCCCCCCCCCCCCCCACCCCCCCCCCCCCCCCCCCCATTGTTTTATGTGTTTCTTCACATTTCCGCTGTCCACTTACTTGTAGATTTTTGTGGAACACATTACAGGCAGTCCCCGGGTTACGACGGGGGTTCCATTCTTGAGACGCTTTGTAACCCGAAAATCGTCGAAAGCCAAATCATAAAAAATCCTAAGAAAACCTTACTTTTAATGCTTTGGGTGCATTCAGAAGTATGTAAAATGCATTCTTATTGCATTTTTCATCAAAAAAACCTTCAAATATTGATTATTTTGCAGTGTTGTAGGCGTCATAACCCTGGAAATAATTTCTGATGAATATACGTAATTGGAAAGTGTCTTAACCTCGGAAGATCGTAAGCCGAACCCGTCCTAACCCGGGGGCTGCCTGTATTCACTTTTCCACAGGAAGGAACTTTCACTAATTTACGGGTTTTTCTTTAGGCAGTACAGGCAGTTGCCGGTTGTCAGCGGGGTTTCCGTTCTCGGTTGGGTGCTGATAAGAAAAAACCGCCATCAACTGAAACTTGGCAATTTATGGCTCTTATGGTGCCGAGTTTCAGTTAATGGCACCTCTGTTAGGTCTGTTACGACGCCATAACTATTATCGGCACCTAATGGCACCGATAACTGAAACTTGGACTGCCTGTATGGGAAAATGTTCTTGGAGTGCTAACTGCACAGATTAGGCATATGTAAACTTTGGTATGCATTAAAAAAATAATTTTTTTTTTTTTAAATTCATATTTTAAGTATACTAATCATTGTAAATATGTGTATCTATGATTTTCCAGCTTGAAAGACAAATCCATATGCAAAATGAAATGCGCGAGAAGATGATGTCCATGCAGATTGCGAGATCAAGAGAGTTACTTTATTGGTTTGGGACATTCTATATTGTGGCAGGCATTGGCATGATAGCTGGGTAAGAGATTGTGCCTCTTTATTTAAGAATAGTACTACTTGACTCCATAGGGTAAATTCACCAGCAACACCTCAACTTTTTGGACTTCTGTACTTACCAGCTATCATATTACCATTATGTAGTATTCTCCTATTCTACCATTTTGCATATGGTAAATTTTTTTATGTATCTCTTAGATTGAATGTTAAAAGTAAAGTATACGGGTAAGTTAAGATTAGGAAGTAAGTGGAATTGCTGTTAACTGTAAAATATGTAGAAAATATTCAAAGGGCAGCACTACCATTATTTTGCAATAGCTCTAATGTTGCTAGCATTGGTGAAGACATTCCATTCTTAAGTCAGAATTTAGCTAATGTTTAGTACTTTTTTGAGTTGTAATTTGAGTGTGTTAGTGCTAATTGACGTTATATACATATTACAGGTTCCGTCGAACACGCAAACCGGGAACGTTGGTTCCTTTGCTTCCATTGTCGTTCCTCCTGGCATATCAGGCTGATCTTGCTTATGGTTCAAAACTCAACCGGATTAAAAGTATGTTTCCAGAGTTTTCTAATTATATAGAATAGGGATGTACTGATACCAAATTTTTGGCCAATACCAATACCAACTTTAAAGCTGATACCGATACCTGTTTCCTCCATAGCATTGTTATTTAGGAGAATATATATTGTTACTAAAATCATTCTTGTTCTCTGGTTATTGTACAATATAGGTTCAAAAGTTGAAAGGTCATATAAAAGGGTTATATAAACAATTTCAAGGACTTATGTTATATTGAAAAATAACATCAAGTATAATATAGTATTTAATCCCTTTATTAACTGGATACAGTTTGGCTTATATTATGGCTACCATCAGAAGATTTTTAAAATTTAGGTACGTAGTGCTTACTTGAATTCACTAATATATACTTTTATTCTGAGTTTTTATTTATATATTGGCTAGAAGCAGTTAACAGATTCACTTATTTAGATTATGAAAGGTCCTGGTAATGGAAGGGTTAATCCTTTGCCGCCTTAAAATACAAAAATTGGTTCTATTAACCCTTAAACGCCTATTGGACGTATTTTATGTCGACGAAAATTGCCTGTCGGGTGCTCAATTGACGTAAAATACGTCGACGGTAAAAAGTTTTTTTAAATATTCACGGAAAAATAGTTATAGGCCTACTTGGCAAAAAATTTTGAATCACGCGCCTTGAGGGATGCTGGGAGTTCATGGATCAAGCTGTTGTTTTGTTTACAAGCATTACCCAGGTGCGCATGCGCAAATTTCTTTCTTCTCGCACTAAAAAGCATCAGTGACACATCTCAGAAATTATTTCGTCACTTTGTTGTAATTTTTGCACCGTTTTATATTAGCCGTTACATAGAGTTTTATACGTATATGAAAATGTGAGCAAATTGTAAGCTAAAACCCTTACATTCTAGCAATATTCAATCATTTACCTTCATTTTGCAACAAATTGAAAGTCTAGCACAATATTTCGATTTATGGTGAATTTTTGAAAAAAAAAACTTTTTCCTTACGTCCAAGGGGTAATTCTGCCGAAAAAATCAGAAATTCTTTCGTCAGATTGTCATAATGTTTGCACCGTTTTATATTAGCCGTTACAGAAAGTTTTATATATGAAAATGTGAGCAATTTCATGTAGAATACAACAAAAAGCAACCCATGGTTGTAGCTTTTGTCAGGTTTGAAATATTTTCATATAAATCACGATAAGTGCCAAAATTTCAACCTTCAGTCAAATTTAACTCGACCGAAATAGTAAAAAAACACAATTGTAAGCTAAAACTCTTACATTCTAGTAATATTCAATCATTTACCTTCATTTTGCAACAAATTAGAAGTCTCTAGCACAATATTTGGATTTATGGTGAATTTTTGAAAAAAACTTTTTCCTTACGTCCACGCGGTAACTCTGCTGAAAAAATCAGAAATTCTTTCATCAGATTGTCGTAATGTTTGCACCGTTTTATATTAGCCGTTACATAAAGTTTTATATATGAAAATGTTCACAATTTCATGTAGAATACAACAAAATATAACTCATGGTTGTAGCCTTTATCAGTTTTGAAATATTTTCATATAAATCACTATAAATAGAAAAATTTGACCTTCGGTCAACTTTAACTCGACCAAAATGGTCAAAAACTGCAATTGTAAGCTATAACACTTACAGTCTAGTAATATTCAATCAATTACCTTCATTTTGCAACAAACGGTAAGTCTCTAGCACAATATTTCCATTTATGGTGAATTTTTGAAAGCAACTTTTTTTTTACGTCTGCGAATTACAAATTCATGCATCATATTGTGATAATATTTCCTCTGTGTTGCTTTGAACGTTTTACAATTTGTTATATACCAAAATCATCACAATTTAGTGTAAAATACAACGAAAAAAAATTAACTCATTAGCTTTAACCGTTTTGCTCACAGCACGATTTGTATACAATTATATATGAAATTTTTTATTAATTAAACATTACCTTAATATAATTTATCTAGCCCTAAATCCCCAAAAACCGCACCAAAATTTACCACATTGGCAACCCTGTTACCTCCTATTCTGTCCGCCAGTTGGCAACACTGTCGTTGACAGATACGAAAACCTTCCCTCAAATCAGTTGTTAACGAGTGGCCGTGTTGTTTACATCACGGCCGCTCTTTATAATTTTCCTTAAACTTTTGTTTTTGTGCCTTTAAAGCTTTCATTATTTGTTAAATGAGACTTTATATGAATTACCACTCACGCATTACATCACGAAATAGTGAATTAACTTTGATTTCTGTTGTGGTTCTTATCTTAAATTACGAACTTTTGCGCGACCCGGAACTACTGACCTGTCCAATTCTACAATGGCTTACCAAGAAATTACGATGCTTCCTTCTGCCAGCAACATCAGGAACTGCCCGGTTTGTGGGACAAGGATGAGTAGCAGGGAGTATGAACCCCATGACATTTGTAGCTCTTGTCGTGGACAGGTTTGTGACTTGACTTCTCGTTGTGACGTATGTAAGCCCTGGTCTGACGAGGATATGACTGCTTATATGAAACGCCAAACAATCTTGCAGCGTAAAGATCGGTTAAGGAGAAAAAGAAATCGATTGCTAAACTGTATCTAACGAATTCTTTGACTTGGGCGCTCATGATTCTGGCCCTCTTCGGTTTCGGTATCGTACGACTCCGATTCCGAATTAATTGATGCTTTGCACCCTGTACAACCGGTAATTAGTGAAGTTAATTTCTGATTGTAGATTCGAAGATTTTGGCAATGGAAACTACCTGGAACAGAATTTAAGAAATTACAGCTTAGTCTAGATAGGAGATGGAATTTCCGGCTAAGTTTAAAACAATCTGTCAGAGAATTTTCAAGAAGCCTTTACTAGAATGTCTAACACACTTTTAGATTCATTTTCAGCTCCTCGTCAGGTACTGTCGACAGCACCATGGGTAACGGTGCGACAGATACCCCGGCTTGTGAACCCCGTCGTGGCGAAGGCCTAGGGGGGATCCGGTCCGGGCAGGTGCCTAACGAATCTTTACCCAACGTGTCCCCTGTTAGTCCCGTAACAGTGCCAAAGGCGCTTATTTAGGAGAAGGGGGGAGGGATATTAGTGTCAGACCTAAGATTAGCTAGTCGTCAGGATTTTAACTTCATCAGGAAGTTTCTAAGTTAGGATCTGACGATGATGATGACGTGGATTCGTGTGATATTGATGTTTCCTCGAATGGATGTCATGATGTAGAATTCAAGAAACTTTTTGATTTAATTTTGAGTTTTCTTCCTCAAGCGAGGCCTAAAGAGCAGAAGCAGCCTCTGCCTCGTTGTATTACAGAAGGGATTTTTCTTGATGGCCTCCTTCCGGTCACGGGAATTTTTACGTTTTCCTTTGCCCAGAGGTTCGCGAGAGTGAGGGGCGGACGTTGCCGCTAAACTTTCGAAGGTGATCGGGGAAGGAAGAGGAAGCTCTCTTCTCTTCTACGACACCGGAGAGGAGTTTACCAGGTGGCGAATGATTCTTCATTCTCTCGACCCCCCAAGCCAAATCCTGATGTTTTGTCCGACTTTCAAGTCAACCCTTGCCTTCTAAGGCTTCGTCTCTGTCTCAATTGAAGATTTTATTGCCATGGAGGCTGTTATGAGCTCCTTACAAGAAGCTCAATCCTTCAATATGTGGTCCTCGGAGGGCTTTTAATGTATATCAAGGACTCCGGGTTTGTTCTCCTGATGCTCCTCTTTTGAGAAAATTAAATGCTCATCCATTTCAATCGCTTCTGTACATCAGAACGAGCTTGCTGCTTCAATGCAGGCCTTTCTTGTTTCTCTAAGGCGTAACCTTGTATTTGTCGCAGTTACCCTCCTCTGTATCGGAGATTCAGAGAACACGTCTGTTGTCCTCTTCTTCCTTTTGGCGATTTCCTTTTCGATATTTCTGTGCTTTCTGAGGTTTTGAAGGAACATCAAGGTGATGCCTCTTCCCAAGCTCACTGGTGGGCCTTATCAAGAGCTTTTTTCCTCTGGTCTTCCTCCCGTTCCTTCAAGGAGTAAGCGTAAGTTTAGGACCAGATCTGTACCTTCTGCTCAGCCCAACAACCTCCTTTCTGGCTCTTTTTTCAGAGTACATCTCAGGTTGCGGGTGCCTCTTCTTCATCCTCTGGTGCTCACCTTTGAAACGCGGGAGAGGTTCTTGGCGTGGCTCCAAGGGCAGAGAAAGAGCTCAACCTCCAGGAGGACCTTCTTCTTCTTCTTCTTCTTCTTCCTTGTCTTGCGTAAGAATTTTCGGAAGTAGGAGTCATCACCTCGCCTGGAGACCGCAGTAGGAGCTTGTCTTCCGCCCATTTGGTCAGCTTGGCAGGGGGAGAGCGGTGGATGCTTGGGTGGTGGAGGTCCTGAAGGAAGGTTACGAGATCCCTTTTGTTTCCAGACCTCCACTTTCCAATCGTCCTCTCGAGTTCGGCAGTTATTCCCCTCACTCAATCAGGGGTCAAGCCTTGGAGAAGGAGCTTGAGGCCCCTCTTGGAGAAGGATGCCATAGAGCGAGCTCCTCCTTCTCCCGGGTTTTACTCTCGGATGTTTGTAGTTCAATAAAGGCCTCGGGTGCCTGGCGCCCCATCATAGATCTTTCGGTTTTGAACAAGTTCATTCTAAAGTCCAAGTTCAGGAGGAGACGTCCAGACTGTTCTTTCATCCGTCAGGAGGGGGGACTGGATGATTTCCATCGATCTGCAGGATGCTTATCTGCAAATCCCCATCCATCCAAGAAGCAGACCGTTACCTCGGTTTTTCACGGACTCGGGAGTTTTCCAGTTCAAGACCCTTTGTTTCGTCGGCCTCACCACTGCTCCACAGGTCTTTTTCTCGGTGATTGCTCCGTGTCAGCTATTCTGCATCAGTTAAACGTAAGGATGCTTCGGTATCTGGACGATTGGCTAGTCCAGGCCGAATCTCTAGAGAAATGTCTCCGGTCGAGGGAGATAGTTCTGTCTCTTTGTGTCGAGTTGGGCATTCGTGTCAACTTCGACAAGTCCAATCTAATCCTTGCCAGATCATAACTTATCTGGGGATTGTTTTTGAATTCCAGATTTTGAGGGCTTCTCCCGCTCAGAAACGGATAGACAAGCTCTGAGTCTGATCGAAGAATTTTTGTCCTCCGTAACGCAGCCATTTTCTCTTTGAGGTCTCTCCTGGGCCATTTGTCATCCCTCATCCAACTGGTTCCCGGAGGTCGTCTCAGAATGAGGTCCCTTCAGTCGACACTTCGCCAGTCATGGGATTTTGTAGTCCGAGGACACGATAGTCCCCGCCTCTTCTCCACAATGTCGGAAGGATCTCCGTTGGTGGATGCAAGTTCACCGCCTCAAGTCAGGACATCTCTTCTTTCGGTTCCTCCGGACCTAATGTTTTGGTCAGACGCCTCGGACCAAGGGTTGGGGCGCACACCTGGGCTCCGAAGCCGCTTCGGGCCTTTGGTTAGAGGAGGAGAGGAGCATGTCAATAAATTGGAGGGAACTGAGGGCAGTGTACCTAGGCCTTCTTTCATTTCAGGAACAACTGTTGGAGTCGGTTGTCGCGATCTTTGTCGACAACACAGCAGTCTCGTACTTGAGAAACCAAGGCGGCACACAGTCGGATCTTCTCACTCAAGAAGCCCGATCAATCCTGTGTTGGGCAGAAGACAGGGGGATTAACGTTGGTCCCTCAGTTTATCCTGGGCATCACAATGTACTTAGCAGACGCCTTGTCGAGACCGAACGAAGTTCAAGGGTCGGAGTGGACACTCTGCCAGGAAGTCTTCGACAGCCTCAGGAACAAATGGCCTGTCACAGTCGATCTGTTTGCCACCCCACTGAATTTTCGGTGCCAGATATTCTTCGCCCCTTACCAGACTCCTCAGAGTGCCGGGACAGACTCTCTTTTGCAGGACTGGGAGGGACTTCAAGCCTATGCTGTTTTTCCTCCGTTCTCTCTGGTGAGGTCAGTCCTCAACAAAGTCAGTACCAACCAACATCTGGATCTCACCTTGATCGCCCCCTTCTGGCCACAGAAGGAGTGGTTTCCCGACCTTCTGGAAGCACTGGTGGAACCTCCATTCGCCTGCCAGAGAGACCAGATCTTCTCAAACAACCCCATTTTCATTGGTTCCATCAGAGGCTCCACATGCTTCATCTTCATGCCTGGAGACTGTCAGGAGGTTCTTGCGACAGTTGGCTCTTGCCAGGCGGCAATCAACCAGAGTAAATTATCAGGCTAAATGGTCGGTTTACAGACGTTGGTGTAAGTCTCAAGGACATTCAATTTCTAGACCTTCCTTACCAAAAGTAGCGGAGTTTTTAGTTCATTTACATCATGACAGGGCCCTGTCACCTTCGTGCATTAAGGGTTATAGGTCTATGCTTTCCTATGTTTTTAAGGCAAGGCTTCCTGAGATCTCTTCATCTTATGTCATTAGAGATTTACTTCGATCTTTTTCCCATATCGACCCAGGCCGCAGTGTTCGCCTCCAACATGGGACGTTAACAAAGTCCCTTCAAGCCTTAAGGTTCCCTCCGTTTGAGCCTCTGAATTCTGCCAAATTTAGGGACCTCTCTTCTAAGACACTCTTCCTTGTCTCACTGGCTACAGCCAAGAGGGTGGGTGAACTGCAGGCACTCTCTTTTCTGGTTGCCAGATCTGGACAAGACATGATTTTGTCATACCTTCCTGAATTTGTCGCAAAGACTGAATCGTCTGATAATCCCATTCCCAGGGCTTTCGTACTGAAGTCGCTGGTCGACTTTGTTGGTAATTTAAATGAGGAATTAGTTCTTTGCCCTGTTAGGGCGCTCTCATGTTATTTACGCCGCACGAAGGACATTCAGGGTCGTCCCCGTCATCTGTTTGTTTCACCCCGAAATGTCAAGAGACCTATTTCAAAGAATGGTGTATCCTTTTTTCTCAGAGATCTGATCGTTAAAACTGGTGGTTTGGCTGCTGGGGAAGACCAGACGCCGAGAGCACACAGTATTAGAGCAGTTGCTACATCAGTAGCTTTTATGAAGAACGTCTCAGTCGCCAAGGTGCTTGAGTGGCGGCGACTTGGCGTTCTAATTCTGTTTTGGCCTCTTTTTTACTTGAGGGATATTTCTCTAGTTCTAAGCGACCTTCGTTCTTTGGGCCCGTTGGTGATGGCAGGACAGGTCGTCAGACAGGAGAATTAGGTAGTCTTCCTGTTTTACGTTTGGTTGCTACCTGTATATTATTCATTAATTTTTGTTTTGTTGTATATATTTTTTGTTTTTGTATTATAACCCATGGCAGTTTTTGACGTAGTTATAATGGGAATTAGGCAGTTTGGTATTTAGGTGTTTTTGATGACAAGGACTGACTGCTTGGCAACTCATGCTGCTTCCATTTTCAGTGTGAAATGGTTCCAGCCACTGGGTTGTCGGCACTGGCGACTACGCTTCTCCCCAGATCGATGCTGACCTAGGACTAGCCACTGGTTCGCTTGTCCTGACGACTCCTGCTTCTTCCACTGTCCTGGACAGGGAATTAGTCGATGGATCGTCTGCTGTCATCTGGTGACTCGCTCACCATCTACTTTTTGTCTCACCTGTCTTCTCGGAGTCAGACACTCGTGTGAGATCAGGCGACATTTAGTAGCCCTGAGTTTCTTGTTGACGAAGTCGGTTTGCCGTTGTAACACCCCGATTGATCGTGTAACATGAGACCAGGTTGGACTGTCAGGGCATTCGTCCTTCGGGACTGAATCGCCTTTTTGCTCCGCCGCGCTCCTTATTTCTCTTGGCACCAGAAGCTCGAGTTAAGGAGTGCTCATGAGCCGATTCGTTGCTGGCGACTTCGGGTTGCGTTGATACACCCCCAAGGTTTTGCTTAGCTTTGAATCGCCCAGACAGTCCAGACACTCATCCTTTAGGGAAAGAATAGTGCTTGATAGTCTTCAGGGTGCAGCCTTGCTGTCCGCAATTCGTCTGACTGGTCACCTGGTCGGTCACCTGACTTTAGTACAGACGGACTGACTATGCACTTACTCCTTGTCCTGTGCTACCGCAGTTGGTGGCATTATGGTAGGAGACTTTGAGTTGTTAGTATCTTTGACCTTGGGTTGAGTTTTGACTGCCTATGATATATATTTCTTTGTTTGTTTTCTCCTATTCTGTCCGAAGGGGAAATTGTATTCAGATTCCCTCCTCCTTTTCAATGTGGTTAATCGGGCTAGATAAATTATATTAAGGTAATGTTTATTAATATGGAATTTTTATTCTAAAATTAATATTAATAATACTTACCTGTATAATTTATCTAGTCCCACCCATCCTACCCCACGATCTGCCTATCACAACTGATTTGAGGGAAGGTTTTCGTATCTGTCAACGACAGTGTTGCCAACTGGCGGACAGAATAGGAGGTAACAGGGTTGCCAATGTGGTAAATTTTGGTGCGGTTTTTGGGGATTTAGGGCTAGATAAATTATACAGGTAAGTATTATTAATATTAATTTTAGAATAAAAATTCCATTTGTGCTGTCATATATTGCAATATTTATATATGATAATGATTTTTTTTTTTCATTTCTGATGGTTGCATACTAAACTTCAGGCAACGACAAAAAAAGTAGCCAAAAATGAACTCTTAATCTTGAAAACTAAGCGTGCTGTGATTTTTAAAAAAAACCTTTTTTCCGCTTCGGCGCTTACTCCCAAACCCCGCCGGCATACAGGAGACACTTTTGGAAATACTGGCTCGGCGTTTAAGGGTTAAGTAATCCCAAAGAAAATGAGATGCTGGTACATAAATAAAAATAAGATTAAGAAAGGCCCATAGTTTGTTTCATTAACAAAACATACAACTCCAATAAAAGGACAAATCCCTTTGCAAGTTCCAACTCATTCTGGACTTGGACTATCTGAACTAAGTTAAAATTGCAATTTTATTGAAGATAATATTCAATATAATTCCTAGAAATGAAAAGAGGTACAGAAAATTAATATTATGCCAAGCTTTATTTGGTGGGCTTTGGTAATATATACATTTTAGCAAGCCTAGAAGGATTTTAAATTCCTACACTAATGACAAAAGTATTGGCTGGTATCGGCCAGAAATTCACCGATACCGATACCACAAAAACTAGCCGACACCACCGACACCAATACTTGGCCACATCCCTAATATAGAATTAATTTGTTGGTGTTCGAGTACCAATTCTTCGTTTGTGTTTGCATTGTTTATCCTGTACTTGGCAATTTTATCCAGTTGACATAGGTAGTTTTTCCATTATAACATATGTTAACAACTCATTGTGAGACTGACCCTTACTTGTATACCTGCAGTTTTCTCTTTTTAAAATGAAAGTCAAGCAGAGAGCAGTAAGGATTTTATAAAGAGGAAGAGCTAATGATAATACTAAACTGAGAGAAACTGGATAGATGAGTTTGTAGTAGTACTTTATATTATGCAATGAACTTCAGATTAAACATACCCCAGTATGTATCTGTAGATTGATTTAGGAAGCAAAATTTTGTAAGAATATTTTCCTTAAATTGCACCAAGAAATGGGGAGGATAGCCATATAATACAAGATCAATGTATTGTTCTATATTAAATATCTAATTACCAGAATTTTATGGAATAACAATTAAGCATATTATGTAATGTTAATTTGTTTTGTCATCGCTTGATGATACATAGAACCATTGCCAAGGCAGAGATAACCCATTGCTAATAAGCATTGGTTATCAGCAAAGGAGAAGTTTTTCCAACAAAATGCTTTCCTATATTTTTTCAAACTATAATGAATAATTTAGCCAAAAGGTTTTAGGGTGGGCTGTCATTTTAATTTGAAGTATCACTGCTCCACGTAGAAAATTGTGGTATAATGCTATACATTTTAGTTGCTTGGAGAGGAGTCCAGTATGCTGATCTTTGATCATTTTAATGTTACATCATTCCAGTGGAAGCAGAGAACATCCTGTTGTTCGAACGTGACCTCGTCTCCATTCCAATGGGAGTGCCGACGCCATCATCCATTGACGAGGCCAGAGAGAGGCAAGAGGAGAGCAAACGTCTCAACAAGGTTCATGAAGTGTTCATTTAAGAGTTTTCACCTTTTGGTACTTTTTATTTATTTATTTATTTTTTTTTACTAATAGGTTAACCAGGCCAGTGCATTTATGAAACCCTTTTTTTTTCTAGTCATTTTTTGTCCTTTCGACATTGCCAGTAGTTACGATAACTAGTCACGGGCTAATTAATGTTCACCCACTTTTAAATGTTACTGCTGAAAAACTAGCAGCAATTACAGTTATGGGTGATCTCCCCCTACCCCCCAAAAAAAGGGAAAAAAGGATAATATTGTACATTTGGTGACAGCAATAACCTTACTCTAGGTTTTGAAGATTCTTTAGCGGATAAGGCATTTTCTCATAGGAAATTCACAAAAAAAGAGAGACATTATAAGCCTTCTGTTTTCAAAGCTGAATTTTTTATGCGGCTTGCAGTGTTTTCTGTTTGAAAACAGTTTCCTCGTTGTACTGATCAGTAGATGCTGTGCTGGTAGAAACACTGGAAGGTGAAAAAGTGTTTGTCGGTTGTATGATATTGATACGTATGTGCTTGAAAATTTCCAGAGATATCTGGAAGATGCAATTCTCTTTGTTGAAAGCAATTTTCCAACTAATGCTTGAAAGCAAAGAAACTACCATTGTTTTATCATTTAATTTTTTTTTCTTTTCTCTAGTATACCACACTAGTGTTATCCTCATTACACATTATTGAAATATTATTCTCTCAGAGTACAAACATTGCTGTGTAGTGTTTGTTTTTAGTTTTAAAAATGATTAGTAAATTGCAAACATTTGCCGTTACACAGACTACTGACTTCACAACATTTCAGGTATACTGATAAACATAATTCTTGCTTTTATTACTGTACATATGTGTACAGTAGAAAATTTGCAATTAGAATTTACAGTAGATCCTTCATTTTTGTGGTGTACTTAGATTTCCTTTTTTTATATTTGCTATAGTATTGAGATTTTATCCTCATAAGTATGATACACTTAGATAAATCTTACTAATGATACACCAAGACAAATAGGAATGTTCATATATGTTTTTCAAATGAACAGTTTAACATTTAGTACTTTATAAATTACAATGCATATCACAAAAGAGTCCCTTTGGCCTTCATGCATCATTACAAATTACAGGAATTTGAATTGTCCATTGTATTTAGGCTATATGTAAGAGAGTAATGTCTGTGTTGCCTTTGCAATTTCTTCAGAATTTACAAATAAAAAAACAAGCAATTTTGTTATTTGCAGTTAGAATAAGTCTTCTGACTGTGATCTACTCATCTTATATTTTGGTGGAGATAGGCAAGGGCAAGGATAAATTAATTACTGATTACTGTAATTAAATTTGTTCCGATACGTAATACAAACCCTCGGTCCTTTAACAATAGGAAGGTAACTAGCGGCAGCTGGGACGGTCGTAAGCTTCGAACAAGGGGAGAACGGTAGTTAACCGCTTGTCCGATCGCGGGCGGTGAAGAATCACTTTTGCTTTCGGCCGTGGTGTGACAGGACGTGTTCGTCATCGCTCTGCCCGCTATTTTCGTCGTGTGCTTTGGATGTTTACAATTTCTTCTGACTGGTTTGTTTGTGGTCTTGATTGAAATTGTAAGTAATCTTTTTTCAGTTTTCATTGAAAGTGAATTTAATTATGGATCAAGAAGAGCTTTCGCCGCGCCCACCAGCTGCCCGTAGAGTGTCCCGGGCTGGAGGGGCGTAAATGCGGCGGATTTCGCTCTTATCCAGACATTGATCCACATGAATTGTGTTATCGGTGTCGGGGGCGAGAATGCTCCCGAGCCGAACCTTGTAATGTGTGTGTGAATTGGTCCGAGGCGCAGTGGGTGCTGTACGAGGGTAGGAAGAGGCGTAGACCGACCAAGGAGTCGTCGGAAAGCTCTCCAGCGACTCCTTTGGTGACAGATACCTCGTCATCCTTCCTGCCTCCAGCTCAGCCCCCACGATTTGCGCCTTCCCCCGGGGGGGGGGTTTCGGAGTCCTTCTCCTCACTCGATCCGTCGAGTGTGGAGGAGGGCGCCCGATACCCGGATGTTCAATTGTACTCGGGGTCTTCCGTCCGCTCTGGGTGGGGTTCGTCCTCCCCCGGGCGCGAGGGTGCCCCTCTAACTGACCCGACTGTT
The DNA here is from genome assembly GCF_015104395.2 of Macrobrachium nipponense. NCBI lineage: Eukaryota > Metazoa > Arthropoda > Malacostraca > Decapoda > Palaemonidae > Macrobrachium > Macrobrachium nipponense. The sequence continues at coordinate 89,509,249 of NC_087206.1, forward strand.
CCTCCCTCAGGTGTGCCTTCTGTGAGTGACGACCTTGGACAGGTGTGGGCGTCGTTGGGACTGCAGGGCGCCCCTAGTATCCAGGGCTTGATTAAACGTCTGGCGGGGTCGGCAGTTGTAACTCATGGTGTAGTCACAACAACGACAAACACAATGTCCACACCAGCGTACGCCGCCCCTCCTCATGTAGTGTATACGCAACACATTGCGTCGGTGACACCCACGGCATCAATCCAGAAGCCGATTGCTGCCGTACCTAAGAGGGGCGTGCCGCCGCCACCTGGATTTTATGTGCTGCCGACTCCCGACTTTCGCTGTCCCAAAAGTTCGCCCCTGGATCTGCCGCCCGTCCCAATGATGAGTTTGGCTGTATCGGAGATGCCTGTGACGCCGGACTATGCTGCCGTACCTGCCGTACCTGCAGCTAATATTGCTGGCCCAGCCACTTGCGCCGCTCCTACGAAGCGCGCAGTGCGGACGCTCATGCCGATGTGCGCTGGAGCTGGTCCTGCTGGTGCTGTCCTGCTGGTGCTGGTCCTGTGGTGCTGGTCCTGCTGCTGCTGTGGTCCTGCTGGTGCTGGTCCTGATGGTGCTGGTCCTGCTGTTGATGTCCCTGCCGCTCCTGCCGTGCCTGCCCCTGCCCACGCGCGTCTCGTCATGGAGGTGCTGCACCGTCTCAGGTCCTTCCGGACAGGATCAGTCGGGGCGTGTTGCTTTGGCAATTGGCCCGACTTTTTCCCGTGGATGGAAGACCTGACGTCCGTCCTGAGAGAGCTGACGAAGAAGAAAGAAGAAGAAGAGGAAGGTGTCGTCGTCGTCTTCATCGTCTTCTTCGTCGTCTGTTTGCCGCCTCTCCCCCTTCGACTTCTAAGGCTTCCAAGCCGAAGAAGAAGAAGGCTGCCTCCTCCCCCCCTAAGAAGGTTCCTGCGGGACCTTCGAAGGGCCCATCTCGCTCTGGCGTGACGGGGGGTGCTTCTGCTGGTCCTCCTGTTCCCTCGGGAACAGGGTCCGTCTCTTCTTCTGAGAAGAAGAAGAAGACGGGGACCAAGGATGTGCTGGCTACTGCTGGTACATCCGCGCCTGGTCTTGGTAGCACTGCTGCTAAGCCAGGTACCGGCTCGACTTCTCGTTCGCGAGAAGGTCCGAGTGTACGGTCTCCTTCGGGCGACCGTGCAGCTAAAGTCAAGACGCCTGAGCTCGCTCACCGTCATGACCGAGGCACGGAGCAGAAGACTGTCGAGAATCGCGCAAGTGACTCTCGCCAGGCCAGCGGCCGCTCTCATAGCGACCAGCCGGTACCTCGGGCTGACGTGACGGTCTCTGACCGGCCACGGGTTGAGGCTGGGAAGAGGTCCCCTCGACCAACGGCACCAGCTTCGGCTGGTACCAGCGGTTTGACGTGCCGTGAGGACGCTCACGGCCGGTCTCACCGCGAAAGCGAGCTCTGCAGATCACCTGACCGTCCGCTCCCACAGGGACCGGAAACGGAGGGGTGACGGTGGCCAGCAGCAGCTCGTCTGACGCACGGGATCGGGGTCGACGTGCTCAGTCGAGCCGCTCGCCACAGGTGAGCGGCACGGCCAGGCCTGCAGATAGATCCCCACCGCGGGTTGGTGATCGGCTGCAGCCCCCCACGTACGCTGGTCCTGCCAGCGAGCGGGGGGGGGGAGCGTCAGGTCTGTCTCTCCTATACCTCAACTTCCTCGGGCTACACCGGGAAGAGCGAGGTATCTAGGAGTGATCGTGAGAGGTGCGCCGCTCACGATCCCGTCACGATGCCGCACGCACCAGGCATGGTCTTAGGACCAGCCAGGTCGTACGCGCAAGTGGCTGGAGGCGACCGTCAGGGGTCTGTTGCTGTTCCTCCTTCTGAAGGAGGAGGGTCTCGAGAGCTGCTCCTGTTGGAGGGACTGGACGGTCCTACTCCTCAGGACGCTGTGACTCCCGAGATCCAGAGGAACTTTTCTTTGCCCAGGTTATTGCGCTGATTCGTCAGCACAATGACCTGGGGGAAGGATCGCCGCTACCACCATCTGAGCCCACGTCCCGGCTCGAGGTCAGTTTTGGGGCCCCGACGGAAGGGGAACCCAAAATGACGGTGGGACTGCCGCGATCTGGAGCTTGCAGACCTCAGTCCTTGACCAGGTGGAGAATTTCGTCTCAGGACGAGAGGACTCACTTAAGTCAGGACGGTCTTCCAAGCTACTTCCTCCTCCTCTGCAGCGACAGCGGAAGTTCTACGTGCCATCAGTGGATCCAATACCGCCCAAAACAGGTTAACCCGGAGCTAGCTAGGCTAACTCCAGGTGTGTCCCTGCAGCACTCCTGTCGGAGAACTTGTGGTTCTCGCAGCAGGAGGCACTGGGCCTGGAAGCTAACGGCTATGGCGGCTTTCCAGGCAGTCTCTTGGTTGGATCTGTGGTCCCTCACAGTATCCAAGGTCGCCGGACCGACTCCGGGGGTGCTGCCCTCGAAGAAGACCCCGACTTCAGGAGACTGTGCCAGTCTGGAGGTAGGGCCATCTCCTACCTCGCCCATCAGACGGCAAACCTGTGGGCCAACTTGGTTCTCCGTCGTAGGGACGCTGTCCTTACACAGTAGCCAAGGGGGCCGGGCGTGAGGCGGTAAATGGACTCCGTAACGACCAATGAAGAGTTCCTCCGCTCTCTTTCCCGGAGAGATGGTGGACGCTGCGGTGGAAAGACGGCGCACTGATGACAGTGACCGTCTGGTTCACCAGGCAGTTACGAAGGTTTCTGGGCAACCTCGTACAACTGCGGCTAAGCCTAAGAGTTTAGCTAGCGCTTCCTCGGCTGCTAAGACGGCTGCTCCATCGAAGACCCCGAGGAAAGACTCTTCCTGCTTCAAACTTCTGGTAAAGGAGGCCGTAACCAGCCCTCCTCCCAGCCCTCCTTTCCCCGAGGAGGTGCTGGGAAGAAGTCGAAGCGAGGTGGGAAACGCTAGGGACGGCGTTCCCCCTCACCAGCTGCCGGAAGTGGGGGGGTGCCTAGCGAGCCATTGGGCAACTTGGCAGCGCTACGGTGCCGAGACCTGGATAGTAGAACGTCCTTCGGGAGGGATATCTACTACCCTTCGAATCTCGACCACCCCTCACCTCCAACCCGGTCCATCTTCAGACTTATGGCTGGGGATCCTCAAAGGACGACGCTCTTCGGCAGGAGATCAAGACCATGCTGACCAAAACGACTGTAGGGAGAAAGTCGTAGTAGATCGGTCACCGGGCTTTTACAGCCGCCTTTTCTTAGTGGAAAAGGCATCGGGGGGCTGGCGGCCCGGTGATAGATCTCTCTCCCCTGAACCGATTTGTTCGCCAGACTCGTTCAAGATGGAGACGGCACGTTCCGTGCTGGACTCCATCAGGGAGAACGACTTCATGCTTTTCGGTGGACCTGAAAAGATGCGTATTTTCAAATACCCATCCATCAGTCCTCCAGAAAGTACCTCCGCTTCATCTTCGACGGGACGGTGTACCAATTCAGGGCACTTTGCTTCGGTCTCTCAACCGCCCCACAGGTGTTCACGAGAGTGTTCACGCTGGTGTCTGCCTTGGGCCCATTCGCACGGGATACGTCTTCTGAGGTATCTCGACGATTGGCTGGTCTCCTGGCGAGCTCCCGCTCGCAGTTGCTGCAGGACAGGGATCGACTTCTAAAGTTTTGTCGCGATCATGGGGATCGTGATAAACTACGAGAAGTCCGATCTCGAACCAAGCAGAGATGAAGTACCTGGGTATGCTGATCGATACGGTAGCAGCTCAAGTCCGCCCCGCAGACTTGAGGATCAGCAAATTCAGGGAGGCAGCCGGCCGGTTCCTGTCTCGCAGGAACAGGCAGCTCAGCAATGGCAAGTCGTGATCGGCCACCTGTCGTCACTACGAGAAAGTTAGTTTCCTCACGGACGTCTTCACCTGCGGTCCTCTCCAGTGGAGACTAAGGGAGAGTTTGTCACAGGTCAGGATCCACCTTCTTCCCCGTGTCCATCACGGAGAAGGGTGAGGCAGGACCTAGCCTGGTGGCTCGACGACAGGAACCTCTTAAGAGGAGTGCCCCTACGCACTCCCCCCCCGGAGATGCTGCTGTTCTCAGACGCATCGACCGAGGGATGGGGCGCACACCTGGAGGAGTTGCTGGCTGCAGGTGTGTGGGGACCATCACGACAAGCACCTTCACATCAATGTCCTGGAACTCAAGGCGGCGTTTTACGCTCTCCAAGAGTTCCAGACCGCTTGATGGGACACTCGGTGGTGTTGATGTGCGACAACACCACAGTAGTGGCATACGTCAACAAGCAGGGGGGCCTAGTGTCTCTCCCGCTACACCAGTTGACTGTGCAGGTGCACGAGTGGGCCACGGCTCACTCGATAGAGCTGTCAGCACGCTACATTCCAGGCAAGAGGAATGTAGTAGCGGACAAGCTCAGCCGTCGGGATCAGGTAATAGGGACCGAGTGGTCCCTACACCCAGAAGTGGCGGAAAGGCTCTTCAACCTGTGGGGGCGTCCGGTCATAAACCTGTTGTCGCCACCCGGCACAACAAAAAACTTCAAGTTTTTTGCTCAGCCGTGCCGGACCCATGGGCAGCTGCAGAGGACGCTCTTCAACACCCCTGGGACAACCTCTTCGTCTACGCCTTTCCTCCCTTTTGTCTGATTCGGAAAGTGATCAGCCGAGCGCTGGTCACTCCCAATCTCAGGATGATCCTGGTGGCTCCCAAACGACCTCAAGCCGTTTGGTATCCGGACCTGCTGGCTCTTCTTGCAGAAGAACCGAGAGAGATGCCCCACTGGCACAACCTTCTAGCCCAGCCACACGTAGAGCGGTAACCACCGAGCAGTCCAGTCCCTACAAACTTCACGGCTGGCTGTTATCCACCATCTCTTGCGAACGAGAGGCTTTTCTCGCAGCGCAGCAACAGAGATGGCTGGACACGTCAGACAGTCCTCTGCAGCGTGTACCAGGGGAAGTGGGCCGTCTTCTGTGGTTGGTGTCGTAGACGGGGTCTATCTCCTCTCAGAGCCACTCTTCAGCAGGTAGCGGATTTCCTCGTGTTTCTTCGCCGAGAGAGCTCCTCTCAGTACCCACAGTTAAAGGATATAGAGCTGCACTGGCACTCGTCCTAAAACTGAGGGGACTGGACATCTCGAACTCGTTCGAGATCTCCTTGCTAATGAGGAGCTTCGAAAGGTCTTGCCCACCCAGGGAGCTCAGGCCCCCTGAGTGGGATGTGACTCTCGTCCTTAGGAGTTTGACTCGAAGACCATTCGAGCCACTCCGAGAGTCGTCAGACAGGGATCTGACCCTCAAGACCCTCTTCTTGCTGGCCCTTCCCTGGCATCGGCGAAGAGAGTAGGGGAACTTCATGGTCTGTCCTTCAATGTTAAACATTCCAGGGGCTGGGATCTGTGACGCTCAATTTCGTCCCGAATTTCGTAGCTAAGACTCAGAATCCGTCGATCCCTGACGACAGGTTCGAGTCTTTCACAATCCCCTCCCTAATGGATTTCACCGACAACGATACGGATGAGATGCTGCTTTGTCCTGTGAGGGCGCTACGGCGCTATCTGAAGAAAACTCGACACCTCAGGCCTGAGTGTCGACGCCTCTTCGTTAGCACTGGGGTTACCAAGAAAGAAGTATCCAAGAACACGCTTTCTTTCTGGCTGCGTGAGGTGATCAGGAGAGCGTACGAGGCTGATGGTAGTGACGACAATCCGTACGCTCCGACCGAGAGCCCACGAAGTCAGAGGTATTGGACCCTCTTTGGCGTTCCGCAAGAACTTCTCCGTGGCGCAGGTCCTGAAGGCAGGTGTCTGGGCCAACCAGACTACCTTCACGTCCTTCTACCTTCGGATATTGCCCACAAGTCCTTGGATACTTTTTCCTTGGACCTGTGGTGGCTGCTCAACACGTTGTGTAAGCTTACCCAGCACCCGAGCAGGCAGAACAGCATCGATTCCTGGTGTGACTGTAGGAATGAATGGTTGAATGAGAGTGCGACTGGCTTCTCTTCTCCATCTTTCTCTCTCCTCTACCTGTGGGCAGAGGGTCACGGTCGTCACCATGCGGAAGGAATCCGATGCAGGTAAGCTACTCAACCGAGGCCCCAATCTATCCCTTTAGTTAGGGATAGAAGCAATATCCTCCACTCCCTCCCAACAGGGGGAAGGAGTGGATGCCTACTTGAGACAAACCCATAACTTTATGTTGGCTCCTGTACAGGAACAAGTTCTTGCAATGCTGGTACGAAGAGATACGCTTGCCTCTCTCTTAGTACTTGGCTCAGAGGTCTGACCATTGATCCTGCGGTGCACACCCCGATCAATCGGACAGAGGTTTGGATCCCTCCCTTGCTCTTACAACCAGGGAGGCATTCCAAGGTTGGACGAACACCAGTCTGTTCACCAAAAAGACTCAGATTCCACCCACCAAGAAGTGAGTCTTCCTATTGTTAAAGGACCGAGGGTTTGTATTACGTATCGGAACAAATGACAATTTGTCGAAAATTGCATTTTTCCTAACTATACAAACCTGAGGTCCTTTACATATAGTCCCACCTCATACCACCCCTCACTCTGCAACTTTTTGCATGGGCCTAAAGCAAAAGTGATTCTTCACCGCCCGGGCGCGCGGCGCGCGCACGATCGGACAAGCAGTTAACTACCGTTCTCCCCTTGTTCGAAGCTTACGACCGTCCCAGCTGCCGCTAGTTACCTTCCTATTGTTAAAGGACCTCAGGTTTCTATAGTTAGGAAAAATGCAATTTTCGACAAATTGTCATTTCTCTTTATATGTAGATTTCCCTTAAAATTCAGTTATGTTTGCTTTTTTCAAATACCATACCTGCAGCAGTCCACCATGTGCATTTTCAAAGGACATTATCTTCCTCCATGTTTAATCTTGGTTTTTGAACAGTTGTGGCCTAGGGACAAAAGCACACTTGAAGTCAAGTTCATGTCGGGACCATTTGATAACTGTTATCAGTAGTTTATGGACTAAGCACTGTTAAGGATTGCATATCTGTGTCACCTACTTACTACATTCCTTTATTAGTATGTTGTCAGTTCAGAAGGAGGTAACAGACTGTTGGAATTGCAAAGCATGAAATCAGCTTTAGGTTTTTATTTTAGCAAAACGAAGTAATTACCTTTATGGGTTGTTCTCATGCCAAGGGGAACTTTTTACATTTGAAAGAAATTTCTACTAACATACCTTATCAACACTAATAATCATGGTAAATGATTTGTTCATGAGTAGAAATTGTTACCAGATTTTTCTTCCATACAATTCACATATTCTCATTTGTGGGTTGTGTCTGTTTTTGTGAGATAGGACCTTGATAAAAGTTTAGGTAACGGCTCCGTTCAGTTTATTAGCATTTACCAGTTTATCGTACATAAGAAAGGGCCTTTGGTAAAAAGGAAAAACACCCAAGAATCCTTTTGAGCTTTCAAAGCAAATTTTTGTGAAGTTTTTAAAAAAAGGAAAAGCTATAAACTTTCAAAAGCTTTATAGAACTTTCATGGAATCATTTGCTATACTTTTAAGAAGGTAACATTCTTGTAATATAGTGGACAATCTTTATGCTAAGAGTTCATCTTGAAGGTTTGATGATCCAACCGAATATTATCACTTAAAGTATTTTAACTAGAAGCTAGAGTCAGATTTCTAACATCTCCTAGGACTGGCTTAATGGATTCATTTAAAGGAGTTGGACAGCCAAGTGTGAAGAGAGCAAAGGAAAAGTTGGAAATTGAGAAGTTATGTAGCAGCCTCAAAGCCAGAGAAATGCTGTAAATGACTATAAATACTGCCTACAGAGTGCCACACAAGCACCTTGTATTCACATTCCCCGTCAAGGGGATAACTTAGCATAGTACAATATGCTTACAATATCATAGCTCATTGCTTAATAAAATGAAATAAGAAGTTTGGTGATTTGCAATAATGTTTTTATGATAGATGGTAATGTGCCTTATTATACAGTAATGTGGATTTAACCGGTATGATATATAAAGGCATTTCGATGGGAAAAATTCTGCAGTACATGTGAAATCAAAGTTATTTTGCTCTTCATTAATAGATAAGGAATAAAGTAATTTTCCTCTTATACTTTTAATTTTGCTGTGGCCTAATGATGTATTGTGCGTCTGTGGTAGATTTTAGGGAATGACCTACACATTGAGCTCTTTTAGTCACGAAATGAATTCCTGGGAAGTTCAGCTGCAGAGACCTCTGTGTCCAATTTTTCCATTTCACATTTTCAACCCAAGTAACATTGGGTGTGTCATCCATGATCTTGCATAAGTTAATTTGTCGTTAGGTTTCTTTAAGCTGTTATAAGCTGTCACTCTTTAGTTATTTAGTAAGCTACAGGAATATAGAAGTCTGTTATCAATCTGGGTTCTCTTACTCAGTATGTGCAGCAAACCTGTTACACTCAAGAAGAATTTTCTTGGGTTTGACGGGGTGAAAAACTTCTGGACACTTATCATGGCATTAAGGAAGCATGTTAATTTTATGTGCAAGGGCTTTGTTTGCCAGGTGAATGTCTCTTAGACTTTGGCCAACCTGTATCTCAATGCAAAATTAATGGCCTGTATATTATCGTTGTATTGAACCATTCTTACTGAATATAGTAGTAGAGATCCTCTGATAATGAAATATGGGAACATTTCAATTGAGATCTTAAAATGTTAGTTTGCTTTTGCTAAATGCCATTATTTTTAGGGAGGCAGAGGAATCAGAACTAGGTAATTTTTGTACATCTGTCATATCCAAAGAATTTTTTGTCTCCAGTTACTTTCCATGTAAAATTCTGCCAGGGGCAGCTGCTGGTGGGTAGGTTATTGTTGGATGGAGAGGAACAAGAAAAAACACATTTGATGGCAGATGTAAAGAAAGGATAACGTTCTTGATCAGACACTAGAGGATTATTTTGGGATAATCCAACAGCAAAAGTACCTCTGTCAAAAGATGCATTGTTGCAAGGCAGAAGGTACTTTTAATTGGATTTCTTACGAGCAGATCCTCAAAGTTTTCAGACGGAGGGAAGGGTTTGGTCAGTAGATAGAAACTGGAGGCCTTGTTGACTGTATGTATGCTTCCCATGATCTAGCACAGGAGCAGAAAGTTGAAGTCAGGATGCAGCCTATCCACACTTGAATAACACTTGGGTTCTTAAGTACTAGTTTTCCAACTTGAGTCAGCTTATCATGTCATACTGGTATCTCCTTTCATGTATTTGAAAGTAGCTGTAAAAGACAAGGGAAAGTAATGGATGCCATTTGACCACGAATTTAATCTTGATTATTTCCCATTTCCTGCACTTAGCAGAACAGTAGACCTGTGACTTTTGGAGGCCCTAAATATATATAATGTTCTGCTATTTATTATTTTGAAGGATGCCATAAGGTGTTTATAATCCTATTAAGGTTACCCTTGTTACCTGTAAATGTTTTAACAGATGTCTGTAGATCTTTTACATCTTTGAACAGGTTTCATCAAGGTATATTGAGCAAATTTATCAGCTGTAGAGTAAAGGAGACCACCTAAAGTTAGGTTGGATGCAACCTCATGGACAGATTATCCAGTATTGTCTCTTAATAGATTATTATGCTTTCATTAGATACTTCAACGATTGACTTTACTAAAGTACTTCATGATTACACTTGCTATCATCAGAGCATGAAGTTTACTTGAAAACAATGAAGTGCTGGTGTCCTCGGACCATTTCAGCAGGTGGCTATCATATAGATCAGTCTCCTAGGACACTATTTTAGCAGGTGGCCATCATAGATCAGTCTCTTAGGACACAATTTCCTTTATGGATTAGAGTCTGTCAGTGTTGGGTGAGGATCACACTTATCCAAAGATTAGTATTCCAAAGTAAAAAACTTTGCAACATTGGTGATCTGTGAATATAAGATGCAGTACATGCAGTGCATTTAATTAAGGCTGGAACCTTCCTTTGGCATCGATTTCCATCCACTGTACTGTCTTGATGATATCACTTCTAGATTCTTTTTCTTTATTAAAGGGCAGTTTGGGAGTATGGGGACAAAAAGTTTCTTATGAAACCTACCTTATTACTCAAGAATTCCCTTTACAGTGTACAGGATTAAGAGCCTTTGTATTTTGCTATCTGGCATCCTTATGCAATTTCTGTCATCTCTCTTGATAATGGAGGATCCCGTTAGTACCTGTACTTGTCACTTCAACTCGCAGGGCATGATGACCAGCAGATACAGACAAGAAACTATATGTACTAATGGTGCATTAATTCAGTTTGACCTGATGCATAAACAAAATGTGTTGTTGACTTCAAATATCAGTACCTGTTGTTGCACCAAGCATCTCAGTTATTGTATTAGTGTCTGTCTTCAGTGCCAAGACTTGGGACTTACCAGGTGCGTACTAGTATTTTGTGGTCTTTTTCCTTATTATTCTCCTATTATGGGCAACATTCCCAGGACAAGTCAGACCATTCCATATTGATTTCTGCTCCCCTCTTCACCCCTCTCCCCCTCCTCCAACCTGACCAGTTACATTGAAGTAGTTTTGGTTTAAAAGTGGCTTGCTACCTGTGGATAAGGTGGGGATCCCATTAATATTGCTAATTATGTAAATGGTTGCGCCTGTCATGCAAAACCTCAGAACAGTAGTTGTAGAGACCTTTATTGCTTTTGGGGTAGTGGAACTCACAGCGTCATCATGTTTACCAACCAACAGCTTTATAGTTATGAATAAGAGCACATAGGGAAAAAAATAAGAATGTACAAACCATACAGAATTGCTGAATGGAATAGAAGAATGGAATAGAAATATTTTACCATAAAGAAAAAACTGAGGGATTTTATTTAAGATGTAAAGGCAAAGGCATTATATTTCAATTTCATTTTATGATGCTTTATTATGACATTTAATGAGATTTTTATTTTACTGGTAAGTACTTCTAAGAAATTACTTTTGCCGCCTTTTCTGGTTCCAGGTGTTTCTCAGTTAGGTGATACAGGGATCTTATCTTGTATTCCTTGCGGATTTTAGAGGCTTGGTAGTTAGCATAATGCACTGATTATTTCCTCAAAACTTCTTGCACTAACTGTAGGTGAGAATTTCATCATATCATTTATTGAAAGTTCGTGAAATGGACTATTGATGCTCATCAGTTAATTGAATTCTGTATAGGTCATACAGGTTAAGAGTTAGGGTTCTGTACAATAAAACAAAAACTCTTCCAGTAATTTAAAACGGTAGTTTTGAATACATATACACACGTACTACTTGCATTTGCCAATCATCAATAACACCATCTGTTCTCCCAAGATGTGCGTGATTCTTGTATGGGCATTTTATGAAATTCATTTTATGAAATTCATAACTCCATATAGTAAGTTATCATAAAAACAGCATTAGGCCTTTGCTCTTCATTTAATTCCTAATGTTTATTTAGTATGTCACAGATATTTAGCTTTGATTAATAGGTGTATTATGGCTTCTATTCAGACAACAGCACGGGACAACTGGAAACACCATTAGATATATAAATTTGGTCTCTTCGTGGCTGGTAGTGCACCCTCACAATTTGGTCTCATCCTGGCTGGTAGTGCACCCTCACACAAAGTAAGATAAGGAGTGTGGTTATTATGTGTGAACATACAAGCTTTACATACTAGATGTAAATATTCCCAGGGTAAAATCTTTATATTCCACTTGGTTTGCCAGCATTGCCTGTTGATTCCACCTCTCTGCCAACTTCAGCTCACTGGGTATTAAATCTATGCATCATACTCATTGAAAATATGTCAATAGTTGTTAATAAGAACTTTAAAGTCTTCAGGATCTGTGAAATTGGTAATTCATTTTCTGTTTCATTCAAATGACATTGTGGTGTATTGAGTATGGTATATGTCTCTCAAGGAAGGGAATTCACATTTCTCTCTGCTATTGGTAACTTTTTATTTAGTGCAGAATCAATCTTGGAATCAACACAGGTAAAATAGGGGTTTGTATGTATGATTATCATATACGTACCCGAGGTCGTTAGGATGAATTATCAGATACTTGAGGCTGTTAGGAGCAATTATTTTCATCAAAGTATGTGACACTAGAAAGTTCTAAATTGTTGGAAATGTTTTCCATGTCAATATTTCATTAACATTAAACTTTGAATAGATTTCTTAAAGATTACTTAAAGATTCTTAAAGATTATTTTGAATATTCATTTTCCTGTATGTAGCTGCATATTTAGGACATATGTACTGTATTATTTTGAATATTCATTTTCCTGTATGTAGCTGCATATTTAGGACATATGTACTGTATGTTCCAGGCAGTCATAAATTCCAGATTTGTTTTTAGTATCTTCTTTGAGCATTTTTCTGGATAAAAATAAGATAGTTTACGGCATCATAAAGTGAAATTGAGACTTTTGTAGTATACAGTTAAACCCCACCTATCGCGGTTCCGGACTCATGGACTTGCCTATTCACAGATTTTTCTGTTGAATGTATATACTACCTATTATTCACCGAAAATTCATCTATTTACAGTATTTTTCATAGCTAAATATTCATTAATTACTGTATCAGGTACTATAAGCATTTTTAAAGGTATTTTTTGTTGATTGAACTATCAGAATAGGCAGTTATAAGCATTTTTAGAGGGGTTTTAAGTATTTGCAGGGTTTAGCTATTTGTGGGGGTTGTGGTTTGCATCCCCCGCAAATACTGAGGGTCGACTGTATGGTATTCAAGGAAATTGCAGAAAACTGATTTTACATTTTGTAGGTTCAGGTTGTCATTTTCTGAGAGCCACAGCGGAAGTCATGGGTTTGTGCATCGTACAGAAATGTGTAAATTTGAAACAAATTTCATGTTTTGTAGGGGCAAGCCATTACTTTCCAATACCTCTTTGGTAAGTCCTGATCCATACTTTGTATTGAATGCATAGTGTTTCATTAATTAAATCAGTATAAATACATACTGTTTCACAGACAAGACACGCTGACTGCAAATTCAAATGATATGTATTGTGCTGTGTTAGTTGTTGATTAGTTAATATTAGAAGACATTAAGAACTAAATGTCAGTAAATTACAAATGATTAATTTTTTACCAAATGCGCTAGTAGTACTCAGTATTGCTGTAACTTTTCTTTAAATTTTATGTCAAAAACTGAAATCATTTTTAAAATAGGAACATCTCTGGGTTTATTGTAGTTTCTTTAGTAAATTAGGAGACATAAAAACGATAATTTTTTACCGTTATGGTAGTTTCTGTCTTCCATGTAAAGTACCAAAAGTCAGTCTGTCACATAATTTTATATATTTTCCTTTTTTTAATATGTATAAACATTTTATAGATCTGTAAGGTGTACAAGAGAAGTGTTTCATGCATGCCTAAGATACTTAAGAGGAACATACCAATCTTTCAATTACTATTGGTTATCCCCTGGTTGTTTTAATGGTTTGCACCACCATTGACAAGGAAAATATTTTGTGAAATGGAAACTATGCTGCTGAGTTTAGTTTACACATCTTTTCATTGCCATGAATTGTCTTTAATGTAGTCGTAATGTGTTGCTGGTCATTTAAAATATAATGAAAGCAAAATTTTTACAAGAATTTAGAAGGTAGAGCTTGGAAAGGCAAATTTTCCTATATGGTGACTGTGATAGGTGTTTTGTAGCAAGGTAATAAAATAACATGATGAAAATAAGCTAAGTTCGTCCACTAGAATAATAATTACTAGTAGTATTCTATAAGGTAAAGTGTTAGCATATCAGAGATTCCCTGGGTGAAGATTGAAAATAAGCTGCATTGATTGTGTAGTGGTTTTATTCAAGATAGGTAATTCTGCGTAAAACTGTCAGATTTTTAACATGTCAAAGAGTTCTTGCATATTGTATGGGGATGAAGAATACAGAGGTTATTAGAAGGATGTGATATGAATGCATTCACCATTCAAAATCCACACTTCTCTTGCCTCTTCATGCTATTTGTAAAGTCACTCGAACAGAGTGCTGTTTTACAGTTATGTCTCTTTCAATTTTTCATGTAATACTTTGTGATGTTTCTGTGTTCCTCCACAATGTATACAAAATTTAGGGTATCCCTGTGAATTAGAGGTGCCATTGGGTCAGTCCCTGTAACTCATCAATCATTAGTTTTTGTTAGTGTCGTTGCTGTGCAGACATCTTGCCAGAGCAATTATCTAAATTGCAGTTGATTGATCTTCCTTTGACTCCATCTGTTCTTGCTGGACTTGCTTCCCTGACCATCAGTCTTGGTAAGTCATTGACAGAGACTCCTTGAAGCCCATTGTTCTACTTAAAGAGGGGGAAGGAATTCCTGAATTTCTAACTTGTTCTCTTGGTTCCAGTTCTGCAGACTGGCTGAGTCAAAGAGCTAATGATGATGAAGCCTTTCATAATATTTTGGAAAGTCTTATACAGTATGGACACATTTTTGTTCTGAAGTTTGCATGTTGCTGGTAAAGACATGAATAGTACATGATGCCGAGTAGTATATGAATTTTTCTTTCTGATGACTAATGGAAATACAATATTTTAAACAGTCATTGTTCATGGTTATTTAATAGTTAAGATTTCTTAGAGGGCATTACCATCTTCCTTTATTCACTGGTTTAGATGAAATTTAGCAGAAGGGCTATTTATTCCAAAATATTTTTGACTTGGACCAATTTTTCAAGGTGATGGGGCCAGAATTTTATTTTCCAGTACGTACAGTATTTTGTTTTTTCGCTGATTTTGAAGAAAATAAATACAGTAGTACAGGTAGTCCCAGGTTATTGGCAATCTGCTTTTATGGGGCTTGTCTAGTGAAAATTGGCCATTCTTCACCATCAATATGTGGTGATAATCAGGTATTGGTGTATATGCATACCTAAGACAGGGGCTTGTCTTCAGTTATGGGCACCAGTAAGTGCTGAAAAGTGCTGGTTGTCAGCAATTTTCACTTATTGTTACTCCATTAGAAAACCAGGGACTGCCTTTACATATATTCGTACCTTAAAGTTGAAGGATATTTGCTACTGTATGTCTTAAAATATTCTATCATCTATTTTTCAAGGGCACTAGTTAATTTGAAGGCCAACATTTAATTTTTCTCTGATTACCTTGTTTTGGATTATTTTTTACAAGCACATTTTTCACCTTAAACTGTTTTTTATGGTTACAGCCAATGTAATTTTTTAAATGTGTAGTTTTTCACAAAGAGATCCTGCTTTTTCTCCTTCATAATTCTTCAGAACTACAAACTTTTCCAATTATACCCACTATTGTGGATTTTTCATGAAGTCATTGTATTATGCGTTTATAGGAAATAGTAAAGGTTTTAAACAGATGAACAACTTTGTCTTCTGTGCTGGTATGAAAAAAAACTATGCGGGTGTTTTGAAAGTCTGGACAGCCTAACCTGTTGCCTTGTAACCCCTGGGTTAAAGGCTGAAAATCCCATCCTCTGGCCTTTTTAACCTTGATCTTTTTTCAGGTCACAGGTCAATTTAAAAGCCCAGATTTTAGCATTCTTTCTGGATCTAAGATAGTGTGATAGTTAAGACATCTTGGTCTTCAGAATCTTTGTCAGGACATGTGACAATCAAGTTTTGATGGTGGAATGACAGCTTTTGTTTGAGCCTGAAGGTGAAATAGCAGTTTATGAAGGTTTGGGTATTGGAACCCTCTAAAATTTTGTAAATGAATTAAGCTCAGAAGTGAAACGGCAGCTTTTGTCCAGATCTGAAGTGGAAATGACACCTTTAGGGGGTTAGGTATTGAAATCTATCAAAATGTATTAAGATGATGCTATTGTTTCTTAACATTTGAAATCCATCTTTGCTTGTGAGGATCCTCCAATGGTAGAGTATTAACCAAATGCAGTACTGTATAGTGGTGAGACTTTGGCTTCCACTCTTTTAGACATACCTCACCCTCACTGTAAGCACAAATTGATGGTATCCACCCCATTGTTTTCATCTGTGGATTTGCAATGGTTTCACTTTTAAAAGCAGCAGCAGATAAAGTTTACATAAAGAATTGGTTTGTGTAGTTGTGAAACACTAAAATTGTTTGAAAAGAATCTACATATATATTGTATAGTTTAGCCAGTACCTGATTAATACAAGGGTGTTCTTATTTTGAAAGTAGAGAATGAATATTGAATGATATTAGATTTTTGGTTGCATACATTTTTTGAAGAGAAAGGTTTAAAACATTTCTTGTATATATTTTGTTGTGTATCCTGTTTTTACAACACTTATGCTCATGTTATTCAAGCAACAGTGGAGGAAACTGGCTCAATGATTTTATACAGGTCCTAAATGATTTGAATCTTGACTTGTTAGAAAAGTATGTGCCTAAACCACAAATTACATAGCATTGCATTGCAGTATACAACAAGAACTGTATGTTACATCTTAGATTTTGGAGATTTCAAAGTCAGACATTTGGCCCAGGAAAAGTTCCAGGTAACTTTCAACATCTGACATTGAACTACATTGCAGAAGTTTCTTTGAAGATGCCCAAAGATAGAACATACTATTACATAAGATGATTATTGTCCAAGTAAGGAAAACAATTAAAGATCAAGCTTTTTCAATGTAAAGGTCCTGTCTAATCACTTGCTTTGTTACACCAGGCGAGAATTTCCCTTTGTTCCTTAGTTCTGTGTTTGTCTTTCAGGGAATTCATATCATGCATTTCCTATGTCCTGTAGAGAGTAGGAACCTCATTAGGTTTGTGTAGCTACCTCTGAAATATGGAGCAGAGTATTTTGCATCAGTTTTGTATTTTAGGAGAAATAGCAAGTGAAGTGTTATTAGGGAAGTGCTCTATGAATTGATTATCTGTAATGTTTTTGAGTCACCAAGTGATGGATATTGCACTAATGAATAAAGTGTGGTGTATTTACCTAAAACTTTTGAACTGTTGGAAGGAAATTTTTCCTCTTATAAAGTATAGATTCCAAGATTGACCTTTGAACTATGAAGGAATTAAAGGAACACAGGTTAGATAGTAATAGGAAGGAATGAAAGGAACACAGGTTGAATAGTAATAGGGGGACAGAAAGTAGAAAGTAAACATTGCATTGTAGTTATATTTAGATAAGTCTTGACGAATTTAAGTTTTTGTAAATTAAATTCAATTATTTTCTTGGTTATCAATCATTTCACTGCACTGGAATTGACAAATGCTTTCATAGTTTTACCACCATTTCTGATATATTGTTAAGTGATGAAATGACATATTAACTTCAAGAGAAACTATAAAGATGATATTGTGTTATTATGCCGAGGAATTTTAAGTCAGTGTTCAAGAACCTAAAAAGTCGGTGTAATCTAGCTGTCTTTATTACAATTTATATAATCTTGTTGTACAAGTAAACTGTGTTTTGAAATGAGTACCTACCACATTTTTCATTAACATACTTTGAGCAAGTTTGATGTTTAGCATGTGAATGTTGAAAGATATATGGTTTTTATGAAATAGTTAACATTCGCCTTTTTGACAGGCAGTGGTCTTATTGTTTTCTCACACCGCAAACAAACAGTAACTTAAATACAGTAAGGTTCTTGAAGAAAAGTCTGATGTCATATAAAGCCATTACTACTTTTGTTTGGAACATTTCCTGTCTAACCTTGTTTTAAGTTATTGAAACAAATACTAATAAGAATATAATGAAGTTTCCACTGAAGTTTAAGTATACTAGATAGGGTTGGCCATTAAAGTTTCTTATGTTGAATTGCTCTGTTGCAAGTGTGATTATCATTGATGTATCTTCTAGCATGAAGTCTATAATCTCCAGGATGGTTTTTCTCAAGTATTCACATGTCCGTGCTTTTGATTCAGGGTGGCAGGGGTATCAACAAGTTACAATACAATTCCTGTATTAGTATGTAGGTAATATTTCTCCAGCAGTTGATTTAGCTAGATTTGGCAGCTCTTTTGAAGTCACCTACAAGAAAGACTCCTAGTAACATTTTCCATCATAAAGGGGGTTTGCACTTTATGTGGATCCTTACAAAATTTGCAGAAATTCTTTTCCCTAAATGTAGGCTGTCCTACCTAATCTTTCCTGTAGCTGCCTCAGGCTGTTAAGACAGCTGGTGATATAACACAGTGAGGAAGATAAAAAAAATCTGCTATCCGCTGAATAGAGGTTTTGAGTTGAGAGAAACCCCGTCGATGACACCAATCACAGTAGACTGCCCATTTCCCCTAGTAAATTGCTGAGGAGGATTTTCTGAGGTAACTGGACATATGCCCCGCTGCCTCCTGAGAAAATCCCCTTGCTTGGAGGAGATACTTGATAGTCTCCATCCGTGAAGAGACAGGAATGCTACTGACTGGTGAAATCTTCGACATGAGATTGGCAAAGATTCTTGTCGCCACGGAGGAATCTCTCTTGGCACCTCTGCCAGAAGAGACAGAAGGTCTGGGAACCACTCTGCCTGAGGCCACAGAGGAGCCACCAAGGTCATCCTAAGATTTCGAGAACTCATTACCCTGTTCAGAACTTGATGGATTAGGCAAAACGGAGGGAAGGTGTAACCCTCGAGATTGTCCCAAGGGTGTTGGAAGGCGTCCTCTGTTAGAGCAAGAGGATCCGGGACCACCAAACATTAAACCTCCAATTTTCCATTGAATTGAGTTGTGAAGAGGTCTAGCATAGTTAGATTTTTATTTAGCTTCTGTGATGTAATACAGGACTATACAGTACATTTGATATAATTTATTGTCGGACTAATTTGTGCAAGATTCTTCATATATCATTTTATTTTATACATATGCACTTTTATAGATAAGATTTAATATAAATTTTTGCTTGTGATAGGTCCTAACCTATTTCCCATTTATGAGATAAATGAGTGTTTGAGTAATACTCATTCTTATTTGTAAAATATCCTTACGGGAAGTCTCATCATCCTAGTACTGTAAAAGTTGATTATCAACTTTTATGTTTAAAATAAGGAGATTTTTCTTGAAGGTAACCTTTCCTGTTATAGTTGCTGAAGTTGCTGCTTTGCATTAATTTTCATAAATTAAAAACGAGCACTTAAGATTAAAGATACAGATAGTATAACACCAAAGTTTCTTGTTTAATCGTCCTTTTGTCATCTTGAGAAGAAACATACCTGCAAACGACAGAGAAAAAGTTTAGATTTATGAGTTTATCTTTTCAATAGTTCTTGAGTACAGATTCAGATCTAAATACCGTAAATACATAACTAGGTACAGTATATACATCTCAGTGTTGTATCTAATGTTGTTGTTACTGTGGTTGTCTTTCAAGCAACAATACTCTTCTTACCTTGTATCGAGGAAATGATACTGATGTTGTTCAGTGCATGTTGTTTTGATGAATGAGCAATAGTCAATAGTCAGCTCTGTAGAGCAGACTCAGTTATACATTTTTAATGTCAAGATATGTGTACAGTATATTTTAAGGGGAACAGTGAGCATTTACCGTGAACAGGAAAGCTAATTTTTTTCTTTTTTTTTTCAATTTAACAACTTAGCTCAAATCTCATAGAATTTTTAATGCATTTTATAAGGCACATTTTGACTTATGGCAACTTTTATAGTGCAATAAATATTCAAGGATGTTACATGGCAATACTCTTTTACATACTGTATTTCTTTATACATATTTTTTTTGTAAAAGCTGCATGATAAAATGGGTATGTTGCCCAGTTATGAAGATATTATGACTCAAATGCTTAAGAAATACTGCACTTGCCATATGGGGCTGGCATTGTTTAGGAGTCAGCTTTAGGAGACACTAGAGGTCTTGCAAAATTGGAAATTAAACAACAGCACAAGACAGATTTAATGATGTATTATGTTGAATCTAGCATATGTGAAATTGCAGCAATAGGTAAGGACACTTACTTACATAAAAGACATTTGTTTTAGCCTTAGGAAAATAGCTGTGGACCTAATAGGATGTACACTTCATCGGTACGAAACAACTGTAGCAATAATATTATGAAAGTACATATTGTTATAGTATTTATTATGCAGATTCTGATATGTTAGCTAAAACTTCCACAGTTTGATGAAAATGTAATGTGTCTTTTGTTAGTGAAATCTGGGCTTTCAGCTTTTGGTTCTCAACGTATTTCTTAATACTAGGTCATTTTATTTGTGTTACTTTTGTTTAAATATGGTGGAAATTTCTGGTTTTATTACGCTAATATTTTGTAACTTTGTTACGTACAACTTTTTAGTCGTGGTCTTTTACTGAAATACTAATGCTAGAATTAAGTTAAATTATCATTAGCTTTTTATGTGACAATCTTTCAACATTTTTTGGAACTGTTAGTTTCTGATTCCACTTTCATAAGTTTACTGTCATTTTTTAACCAACAACGTCACCTCATACGTTTTTCTCAGATATTTTTTTTAAGTTTAATGCCTCTTCAGAGCTCATTACATTGTCAGTAACGCCATTAACTCAAAACACTTTATTCCAATTTTAGATTTTAGGACTTGTTCAAAATTCAATGTGATGTTTTCATAGTCCCAAAATACAGTATGTAATATCAGAAAGCATATAGTTACCCTTACAAATTAGCTGTTGTCACAAAGACAAGATTTCATTTTATGTAATGTAGATACTACACAAGAAGCACAGCAAGTATTCTGGACATCTCAGAGTACTTTATCATGATTTTATCTGCAAGCATAATTTAAATATGGATAAGAATGATGCACATATTTTAACCAACAATAATTTTCTGGTTGCTTAATTTTTGGACATTAGACCGTTCGATAAAAAGAAATTTGCCATTGCAAGCGAAAAGCATAGCTAGCCACTCTAGACATTTTTACTCTCAAGATTTTGCTTGTGTCAGTTGTGCATTTTTAGAATAGATGGAACTAGTACATCCTAAAGAAAGAAATGTTATGATGTTAACATTGTTTTCATTGTCTTTAGTAAATGATGTTCTAACAAAAAATTACAGATTTATTGATTGACAATCTTCTGTATATTATTTGTACAACATTAAATTTTAAATATTTCAATTTTAAAAACCAGACTTGTCAGTGATCTGTGGCCACATTAATCCAACTAATAGAGATGTCACTTAGAGCTCCGTACTTTTACATATCAAAAGAACCTTGATTAATTTTGGTTTACCTAAACATTCATCAGCATTAGGACTGAAGTATTGGTGGAGGATTCCAGTTTGTTGACAGTAGTGAGTTAGGTAATGTTGTATGTAACCCTAACTGTAAATGGTTTTCGTTTAAGACAAAGAATTTTGAACTTTTCATACGTCAATTTTTAAAGTAAGTGCTTACAAATGAGTATGCATATAAACAGTGCTGTAGCAAATCAATTTAATTTTGGGGGCCTGACATTTCTGATAAGTAACAAAAGCCATTAAGTAACAAGGACCCTAAATTATAGCCTGCTCTTGAAAATTATCTAGATATCTTATATCTAACACCAATTCCGTATAGAGTATAGCTCCTAACCTAAACTAACTTGTAATTTAAACTTAACACTTAATTGAACACACACATACATATACAGTGGACCCCCTGTATTCGCGTTCTCAGGATTCGCGGACTCACACATTTGCGGATTTCTCTCAGGAATGTTTCCCCGCATTATTCATGGAAAATTCGCACACTCAATATCCACAAATTCCTGGTTTTTTTGCTCAATTTCATCATAAAATGCACTTTCTGTGATAAAACTATTAAAAAACCAAGTATAAACATTTTTAGTGGGTTTTTCTTGAGTTTTAACTAACAAAATAGGCTGTTTTTAGCGTTTTTATAGGGGTTCCAAACATTCGCGGGTTCTAACTATTCACGGGGGGGTCTGGTACGCATCCCCCGCGAATACGGGGGAACCACTGTAGTATAGTATACACATACATACACATACATATATCAATATAGAATTATGCATATATAAATATAGCTACGGAGTATATAGAGAGATATATTATGAGAATAGTATATATAGATCTTTATTATATATAGATTTATATATATATTTCTTTGTTATATATATATAATATGATATATATATATATATACGTAATATATATATATATTATGATAATATATCTATAATATATATATATATATATATATATATATACATATATCTAGATATATATCTCAATATAGATATATATATATATATATATATACTATATATCTATATATATATATATCTAGATATATCATATATATATACACCATATACACATACACACACACCACACATATATAATATATATCTATATAATATATATATATAATATATAAGAGTATTATATAATATATATATATTATATATATATATCATATATACACCATATAGACAAAAACATATATTAGACATATATATACACACATATATATATATGTATATATATACATCAGAACCAAATGGCAGCATAGGGAAAAATAAGTACTATAATATGGTACATGGTAAGGACAGAAGTCTGCCGAGTCGAGGTCTGTCAATTTGATATGTATCTGTGCTGTACTTTTTAATGCATTGACACTGGCAAGTTTGTGTTTTGAGAATTTTTTTTTAAACCGATCTGTAATTGGACATCTGTGTGAAAACAGCCTTTATTACCTCTTCAAACTTAAAAGTGTAGTGAAATCTTTCAATTGAAATTCTGGCCTTAAATGTGACCTTCAAGCTACAAAACTATTCTAAGGAATTTGTAAAATTTACAATTGCCATTGATACAAAGTTGTTTATTTTCATTCATAGTGGAGGGTTTTGTTTTGTAGAAGGAATAGTTCCTAAATTGCATTCAGTTCCTGTTTATACTTGTGATTTGAAGAGTTGGTCCTATCACATGGTAGGAGGAGTTAGACAGTATAAAAGTTGATAGGTGTTATATTAAAGTTAAGCAGGTTGAATTATTTACCTATAATTTATCGTTTTAGTAATTCAAACCGGATGGTTTAGTTACTTTTGTTCGTTCAGGCCATTAGCATGTTTAGACTCCTGTAGTTGATAGGTTTTATGTGTTTTTTTATCTTTCCATGGTCTGGTTGGTAGTCTTAGAGCAGTTCATTAATTGGATATTGTATTCAAATGACTTTTGCTGAAATTTACTAAAACAGAGCAAGATTTTCCTATTTGGTGCCAGAGATGGATGCAGGTTTCCAGTATAAAGCCTCTATAGTTGAAGCTGCTTTGTAGAACTGTAAAGTTCAGTGCAATGAAATGTCATTGCAGATTACCAACATTGTTATGAGAAAGTATTAGCAATATTTTTTGTTTGTTTATTCTGGTGTATTGTAAACTTTCTTATCTGTATGGAGATATAGGACTTCAAATAATTTGATCATAATTGACAATGACTGTAGACTCCCTTTGCCATGTGATAGTATCATCAGTCAAATGTGAAATATGTCTTGGGTCTGTTGAGGATTATCCAAACATTTCTTAGTCCTTCAATGGTAGCATTTTCAAATTTTGAAAGCCTTTCTATAGAATTGTCTTCAAACTTTCCAAAAGATATGGATTAATTCTGTAGAGGATAAGAATACTTATTGTTTTTGTTATATGTATTTTGATGGTTGAAATTCCACATTTATATCAGTAGTAATAGTTACTGTTCTCATCCAATAAAATTTACTTGAATTAGTCCCTTTTCAGTCTTGTTACCTTTCTACACTAACAGTGATCTAAAGAAAAACATAAAACAATAACACAACTTTGGTGCACTCTTGAACATTAGCCAAAGGGCAGACCATTTTACTCTCATTTCTTGTACCAGTACTGTAACTAGTGGAGTGACTTATTATATAGCTTTTTACCAGCATAGTTTCCATTTGAACAATTCATGAGAAAAATGCCTTTTTTCCCACATGAACAATTCTCATGCATTTTATCTTGGTGGCATGAAATTGACTTCTCATTGTAGCCTTTATTTTGTTTTATTCCTTTTCAGTTATGGTAACGAATGCCAAGTAGAATAGAAAGCTTTGTTTTATTTAATTTTTGAATACTGTTAACTTGTGAAAGTTGTTTGAAAAAGTCTCTTATTTTTTTTTCTTGTTTTCCAAATGTAAGAAAAGACTTATGTACTACAGGAGTTTTTGTGTGGCTCCTGGTAGTTTAGGCTTTCACATAATTGAGGTAAGTTTGTTTATGCTTAATCATGCAATTTGCAATTTTCTTATTTTACATTTTTTCAAGTGTTTGTATTGCGAAAGGTCTAAAGGGGAAAAGTGTCAGTTTTGGATGAAACAGACTTTGCAAAGCTCTTCTCTTATGAATAGCCTCCAAAATATGGGGAGCCTTTTCCTCACTTTGTCATTAAAAATTAGTTTCTTGCCAGCTGAGCTAGTGAGTAGGTCTACTTGGTTAGCTATTGTGAGTGCTCTATGCATCCATTATTTAAACAAAATTACTACACCTTGCTTCTTTGTTCCTTTTGATAGTGTCCAAGTAGATGAGCATTGTTGTACGTAATGTGTGAGATTGTTTTGTTTGGTAGGAAAAGTTGGTTGTAAGGTTTTATAAACAACTGTAACACTGTCAAGTAATTATCTTACTTGATAAGGTATTAGTTGCACGCAGGTACCCCCTTCACACACACACACACACACACACACACACACACACACAGGCTCAGCAATTTGTTGTATGTATATGTACGTATAGTGATGAGCTTGTTTGGTAAGGGAAAAACTGTGATGACTGTGAGCAGTTTTTTTTTCTTTTTTACACGAGCAGGCTTTTTTGTACTGTCAAGGCCAGCTTAGGGTACCCCAACAAAGACCAGACCTCTTGTCTTATACATACGTATTCCATTTTCCCTCTTCCCCTTCTTTGTCTCCAACTGTTGTGCTGCTGATGGCTACTTGCAGGACAGCATTCAGATTTAGATCGCATACTGGTTGGAGTTGATGTCATGCCTCCCAACCCATAGAGCTGGAGTACTTGACGTGGTTGAGTAATGGTAAACTTTAAAACCAAACCTTTCCCTTAGTGCTGGGTCGAATTTTAGTGGACTGCAAACCTGTGGCAAAGGTTTGTATTCAAACAGAAGTCCTGAGACAGCCAGTAATAGGAAGGAATCCATTCTGTTTGAATTGCTTACTTTCCGGTTATAAGTAAAATTTTATATAACAGTGACGATGTACTATTGCAAGGAATTTGGCTATGGATAACCTGATGGTTCACATAGTTTCCTTTTTTCCTTCTTATGGACAGAGTTAGCAGATATGGTTTGCATATCTTTCTTTTTTCTCTTATGGACAGAGTCAACAGATATGGTTCACATATCCTTCTTTTTTATTATTTATGGATAGTAACATACTTGTATAAACCCAAGAGGGTTCCAAAAGGAAGAATTCGACCTGCAGAGAGATACAAGTTTTAGGAAAAGTTGATAAGTTGGGGAATAGAAAATAAAACCAATACACCTGATATTTAGCAGACATCAGTAGAGAGCAGGAATGGACTTGCTCCTCACCTAAATATTTGGAGATCACTATTTTTGAGTTTTGCAATGAGAAAAGAAAATTCAGTTAGAGAAGGCAAAGGCAGGATTTTGAGCCAAGTCCTGCACTCACTCAGTTTGAAAGCTCATTTGCTCTTGACATTTGATCAAGTTTCCTTGAACTGAAATCTTTTAAAAGATAACTTTGGTTGGATAAGAAAATAATTTGTCACTGAAAGGCCTTACAAAAGAAAGGACCTTAACTAATAAGAACAACTAAGTGGTTGATTAAAAACAAAAAACAAAAAATTAACCTGAAATTTTCTTAACACTAAAGAAATTTGTGGTGTAAATGTAGTAAATGTGCATGAACTTGATTTAGTGAGAAATTTACAAAGCACTGCTATTCATACAGGAAGAGAAAGAAAATTTAAGAATTTAAGATGGTACTTTACTTCTAGAATCAACACACCAAAGGTAGAGCAGTACTATTTGTGATCTTGAGCTTTATGGAATTAAAAATAAAGCATAAATGACTGCTTGTTGAAGGTTTCCAAGATAAAATTCATCAAACAAAAAGTTCCTTTGAAAGTAAAAAAAAAACCCACAATGCAACTGATGCTCTAGATCTATGCACATTGACAAAAGGTGTCACAGTAAAGAAAAATATGGTGTCTGTGGATCAGCAGATCATTAAACTGACTGAAGTCGCAGCCACCCAACATGTTATAATTATGGTCTTGAACGCCAAGCCAAATCTAAGGAGTTTGTTATATATACAGTACATTCATGCAATACTACAGAACAGAAACTGTTAATAAGTAGAACTTTAATTGAAAGTCAATTAGTGTCATGTCAGCTTCTGTGCTAAGTATCGGTTGTTTTAGGAAGACAAGACATGAATGAAAGATGTGGCTGAAAGTAAGTGGTTTCACTGACCCGTATGAGAAACCAATGCCTGGAATTCTCTTTCAACAACAAGACCTGAAATTGAGTGATTAGAAAAAAAATAAAAGGTGATAATGCAGATATCATAGAAGGAATCTTAATTCAAGGGAAGAAATCCTAATTCAAGATAGATATTACATATATAATCAGTTTCTTCAAGTTTTTCAAATATAACTAGCCACTCAGTACTCTTGCACCACCATAATAAATCTATGGAAGTCCTGACAAGCCTAATCCATTTTTGGGAGAAAGGGTATAGACAAACTATGAGAACAGGCAAGTGGACAGTGTCCTCCACCATTACTAGACAAGGGGAGAGCAGACCTAAACATGAGATCAAACTCTGAACACTCAAGACCAAAATCTTAGTCCCAGGGATTTTTTACCTCCTTTGTATACCAGTCTCTGAAGAAATTTTTTGCTGATCTCAAATAATCACTGTACAAGTATATCCAACTTTATTGAATAGTGTTGAAAGAATGATTCCATGGTGGTCTAAGGAATTATTTGTATTCAACAACAACTTATACTGTGATCAGTTTTGATTGAATTGTTAAAAAAAAATGTAATTTCTCAAAGCCTTAAAATTTCAGTGTTTATACAGTGACAAAAGCAATAGATTTCATATTTGTAAGCAAAAAATTAAACTGTAATTTACAATAAATAACTAAAAATTATAAATTTTCTAAGACAATTTGTATTTCATAGCTGCAAACCTGAGGTCTCAACAATAGGATCATTTCTAGCAACTAAAGACTGACGCGGTGGCGTAGATGTGTGGTCCTTGACCACTCTGCCCCGATATACGCACGCATTGCCAGACCTTGCAAGATTCCTTGCTTTCATCTGCGATTTAACCGGATCCAGCTGGGTTCTAGAAATTATCCTATTGTTAAGACCGAAGGTTTGTTCACGCATGAACAAAAAGGAAGCAGTACAGTAATAATCTTAGTACGTACTCACTTCTGTTTTGATTGCTACTTTGTAGGGAAATTAATGCATCACAGATAAGATCTCCAGGACAAGCATGAATTAAGGCAGTCCCCTCGTCATGGCAGTTCCGACTTACAGCATTCCGAACATTCGGTGCTTTTTATATTCATAAAAAATCAGTTCCAGGTTACAGCTGATGTTCCAAAGTTACATAAGCACTGTAACTAGGATTCTGAGCAGCGTAGCTGTAAGCACTATAACAAGGTGTGAAAAATGGTTTAGGGAGCTGTAACCACCCGGAGGGTTGACTATAAGGTGGTGAGAAAAGGGGTTTATTACCAGGGCAAAGTTTAAAAACCTGTTTCTTTCTCCAGGTTTACATAAAATTTTTATAAATTTTTATTACGATGTTCCAGGTTATGGCATTTTCTGACTTATGGCACGCCACTGGAATGGAACCCCGCCGTAACTTGGGGACTGCCTGTATATTGTACAATGAGTTCATAATCAATATTGAAAATCCTTAGGAAAAATTATTTTCTCAGTAAATAAATGTTTTTCAGCAAACTCATTAATCATATAAAGCCTTGCTCCATGCAAACAATTTTAAAGATTTGGTAACTATATCCAGTATGCATGAAGTTGGTTAGGGTTTCAAGCATGCAAGACCTCACTGTGCATGCTTATGTACCAGCACACCAAAAGTCATTCCACAGCAGTCCCTAGTGCCAGCCTTAGTTTTATTGTAAAAAATAATGTTATGATGTCATTAATCATAAATAGCCTGAATTGCTATTTAGGAGGAAGATAAAGCCAGAAGTATTTGAAAAGTGAGACCATAATGCAAGAAGTCTGGATGTTGAGTAACTATTGTAAAATAGGTATCTCCTTAAAGCAGTGAATTTGAAATAGAAGTTAGCATTACCAAAGAATGGCAGTCAACACAAATTTAAGGTGTGACTCTAAGTGTCCATGTGTCCCAGATACATGAGATATGAAGATGATCAGTCTGTATCCCTACCAATCTGTAGAATGTGGCCCACCACAATTATCTTTCCAGTAATTAGACATGGGTAATATATCATATATAAAATCTTGCCAAAGGTGTTATGACAGTGCCAGGTGCCTTCCTTAAGTAATGTTCACATAATCATGTGAAAGGCAGAAAATTCTAGATTTTTAAAGTATACTGTAATTGTATGATAACATAAAACCCCTTGGTATGTCAGATTGTGATTCCCACTGTTTCTGTGGGATAGGGTAAAACCTGACATGTACAATGAACAAGAAAGTGTAAGTAGTGTAAAGCCAAACAACTCTCAAGAGGACAGAATGCACAAAATACTAAACTTTAGAACAAGACAAAGAGAATAACCATAAAGCAGAGGTCTAAATTCAAGTAACAAATAAAAACTCTGTCAATATTCAATGTAAAGCCCTTGATATGTGTGTCAAGACAAGTGGTATGCTGACCACCACCCTGGTATCCCTATGAAGCTTGGTAAATACCTTTTGAATCCAGAGGAGCTACAGATGAAAACTAGTATATTCAAGTAGTATTTCACCCTGTGAGCACTCCCACCAGGAATTCCTAATAGCATGTGGAGCCAGTCCCACAATGTTGGTTTTCCAGGAAATGCTGCTGTTTACTTCTAAACTCAAAGCGTGATAAACTGCAGTTCAGCTTCTAAATCAAATAGTACACTATTGTTAAGCAGCAGAAATGAGATAAATAAGTAGGAAGGGAGTTCGTTTAGAAATCTTCAACAATAACCATACTCTATCTTACTGCCAGAGGTACTGTTAGGCATCAGTGGCTTCAAACAAGGGAGACTGATGATTACTCTGATGATAAGTGGTAGGTAAAAGATAATGCTTTATGAAGAGTAGAATTATTTACACATGATTGGAAAGGACAAGAGGAAATGTGAAGGATATCATTGGTACAAAGAAGAAAATAGGTGATCTACACAGGAGTGTATGAAACTATTGATGAAGAGTTTGTAGATGGTGGCCTATACTGAGATACTATACTATGTTTGATGGATAGTAGGTGGATGAGCCATCATACACAGATATTATTAGCTCAAACTAGTACTACTCAGTTTCACTTGGGCTTCATCTTCAGAGTTCCCACTTTCCTAAAGTGTTTTAGTACTGCAGTACTTGAGCCCTTTTGTTTCCATTTTAAAGGAAAGTCTTGACACTTAACCTTCACTCTATTCATGTCATGTCTTTTCCATGAGCTCTTTTTATGGTGATTAGCTGCATCTGTAGAATTGCATACTTCAGTATTTTTTAAACAAACCTTTTATAGAAGTGGGAGAACTGCTAGCGCTTCTTTGGAACATTCTCCCTGATGATGTTGTACAATTAGAACCTCAAAAAATTTAAGCAAAGGTGCATTGCATTACTGTTGACTCCTGCTTATTTGCAGTTCAGCATTCGCGGCTTCAGTTATTCGCAGATTTTTCTATGGGACTTCTCTCCAAATATATCGTAGTAAATTCACTAATTCGCAGATTTTTCATAGAGCAGTATTCACTAATTACTGTATTTTCTTCTTGTATTTTTGTGATAAAAAAATTGTACTAATTTTCAAGTATGTAGCACTAATATTGATGTAAACACAGCAAAATATCGATAAAATATTTTTTAATGCATATTTTTTAGACATTTCTTAAATGAGAGAGAGAGAGAGAGAGAGAGAGAGAGAGAGAGAGAGAGAGAGAGAGAGAGAGAGAGAGAGATAGAGAGAGAGACGAGAGAGAAGAGAGACGAGAGAGAGAGAGAGAGAGAGAGAGAGAGAGAGAGATATAAACTTTTTTTCTCCCCTCCGGATAGGAGGGCCCTCCTAACAGTGAACCCTAAACTGGTTTTATGACCTCGTTATAGCTACACCACTCAGAAATCATGCATATTGAAATATTAAAATATTAAAGTGACATTCAAAAGATATTAAAATATTAAAGTGATTTTGGAATTATGTTAAAATGATATTCAAGTGTTATTTAAGTGTCATTAAAATTATATTAAAGTGTTTTAGGATGATAGTTTAAGGTTTATTTGGTGAACTATTAAAATAGGCAGTTGTAGTTATAAGCCTTTTTAGAGGGGTCTGGTGTTTGAACTATGCACAGTGGTCCCCCGATTTTGCGGGGGATGTGTACCAGACCCCCCGTGAATAGTTAGAACCCGCGAAAAGTTGGAACCCCTTTTATAAAATTGCTTAAAACCTCCTATTTTGTTAGTTAAAACTCAAGAAAAACCCACTAAAAATTTTTATACCTGTTTTTTTTTTTTAAGTTTTATCACAAAAAGTGCACTTTATGATGAAATTGATAAACAAAACAGAAATGTGTGAATATTTCTATTAGAAAAATACCGCGAATAGGTGAATTTTCCGTGAATGTGGGGAAATGTTCCCGAGAGAAATCTGCAAATGTGTGAGTCCACGAATAAGGGGGGTCCACTGTTATTAGCCTTTTTAGAGGGTTCCAATGAGGCAGTCCCCGGGTTATGACGGGTTCAGCTTATGACGTTCTGAGGTTAAGGCGCTTTTCAATTATATTCATCAGAAATTATTTCCAGGGTTACGACACCTACAAAGCTAATCTGGCAGAAGAAATATGACACCAAATATGCAAAATAATCAATATTTGAAGGATTTTTTGATGCAAAATGCAATAAGAATGCAGTTTACATAGTTTTGAATGCACCCAAAGCATTAAAAGTAAGGTTTTCTTAGGATGTTTGATGATGTTCTGGCTTACGACGATTTTCGGGTTACAACGCGTCTCAAGAATGGAACCCCCGTCGTAACCCGGGGACTGCCTGTATATCATGGATTTTTGGTATTGACGGGTTTGTGGTACCTAACCCCAGCAAATATTGGGGTTGACTGTACAGTACTACCCTAATACAATTTTCCTTGTATTGAAATAATTTACATTTTATTATTTTGTTAAATTTATTTTTTTCTTTTAATAAATCATCTCTTCTTTCTGTAAATTTCCAATTACCTTCTGTTACTTCTTGGAAGTGAACACTATATTCTTTGGAAGCTTGAATTTCATGTCAGTGGCCCCTGTGGGCTTTTTCTATATGAATAGGGTTCATCTTCTGAACAATAAAGGGATTTTGACAAAGGAAAAATCTATTTCTGGGGGAAGACCTGTGTCGCCCGGTGAAATGTCCCTGTAGCACACATTTCTAGGTATAAATAGATGCTAAATATACCAGAGAAAAAGCTAAATGGAATGCTGAAGTTACTACCTTCAGCTCGCTCACCCATAGGGTGTCGGTATAAACACAAGGGCGAGTGGAAGCCACTACCACAGGTTTTCTGCCAATTAGAAGACTCCTCTCAAAACCCCTCTCTAGGTAGGTGCCGTTACAACGACTACTATACGTCTACCTTCCGCTCACTACTACTACAACTCCCGCCTGAAGGCTTCATTCCTGAATTACGCACCCAAGCTTGGGCCGGCTAAAGGGTGGGGATCAGGAAAAAAGAGGGATGGGTTCACCGGGCGACACAGGTCTTCCCCCAGAAATAGATTTTTCCTTTGTCAAAATCCCTTTTCTGGGTTCAACCTGTGTCGGCCGGTGAAATAGTATCAGAGAATTGGCCATACAAGCTTGGTAAAACACAAAATTTAATAGATATATAAGGAAAAATAAAAATACAATTTTCTCTTAAAATTAAGTTTTAATAACCAATGTAAGAGTAACAAGTTACAATGGTAAAAAAGTGGGAACAAATATGACCAAATCCATACTATCCTGGGAAAAACAACAGGTAAGGAATACAAAATTAACAAATATAAACTATGTACATGTCCGGAAGTGGGTTGATAAGCAAACCAGCCCGGAACCTAAGGGAGACAGTTAGGGATTACGAGCGAGGCAGGTAGGAAAGAGTGAGTATCAAGGGAAAAATTAATAGCAGAATAAAGGAATAGGAAATGTAGTTATAAGACTAGGCCGTATCAGGGGAGACAATGCTCCCTGCAGCCACTGCCAAAAATTTAAGGGCTTCTAAATTCTTTAGATAGTGGTGTTTAAACATTGTCGGGGATTTCCAACCCGTATATTTTTTAAGTCCTCGAAGTTCATATTGTGAAAATAGTTAATTGAGGTAGACACTGCCCGGATATAATGGACGTGAGGGACTGAATCTGGATTGGCTTGTTTAATAAAATAAAGAATTTGTTGTCTGATTCCTTTTAAGGAAATGGTTCCGCCTTTTTTGCTAATAAAAAGAGGACCTGAAGACTTGTCAGAAGTTCTGCGCAGATAAGATTTTAATGTGACAATAGGACACAATGATGAGTCCTGTGTGAGAGGTATAATCTTCCATGGAGCCCACCTGTTTTGTTGGTCTTCATTCTTTGCTAAGAATTTCTGAACTGGGGAGAGTAGAACTTCACCCAACGGGGGGAAATCAATGTGATTTGGGTCTCTAGAAAGAGCCGACAGTTCAGATATTCTGGCGCCTGAAGCCAGACTCATTAAGAATAATGTTTTCCTGAGAAGGGTTATATATGAGCATGATTCATTATCAGTGTCTGAAGCCAACTTGAGTACATTGTTTAAAAACATGCTTAAGGGATAGATGAGAAGTACGAATCTGTCAAATCAATATTAAAGCCAAGCTGAAAAATCTTCCTTAAGGCAGATTTAGTCGTAGTAATGGTACTAGCAGCTAGGCCTTTTTCAAACAGGGTTCTAAAAAACAAAATTGCCAGATTTGTAGTCATTTTTTGGGCATCTGATTCTTTTAGAAAGATGGCCAATTTCTTTACTGCAGAATCATACTGTCTGAGTGTTGATTCTCTTTTATCTGATTCTACGAACAGGATGTTTAGTGGATCAACACTAGCATCCTTCTGTGCCGCAAACTTCATGAAGTCCATAAAGTTAGGGCATTCAGAATTCTTGAGGAAGCTGACATAGTCCGAGTTTGTACTATTTGAGTCAGTTCTGGATTGGGAATCCGTCTGGGACGGAGATTCAACTAGTAGAAGAGGAAACCATTTGCTCTTCGGCCAGTTGGGTGCTACCAATGCTACCTGTTCTGTGAAAGTTCTGAGTTTGTGCAGGACTTTCATCAGGAGGTTTAGTGGCGGAAATAGGTAAATCTTTTGCCAATTGTTCCAGTCTATGGACATCGCATCTGTGGCGTGAGCTAGAGGGTCCAGATTGGGAGCCACATAACACAGAAGTTTGTGATTGGACTCCGTGGCGAACAGGTCTACCTGAAGGCCCGGGATTTGATTGCAAATCCAACGGAATGATTTTGTGTCCAAGGACCACTCCAACTCCAGTGGAGTTGTTCTGGATAGTGAGTCTGCAATGACATTACGTAATCCTGCCAGAGAGGCGTCCGTGTGGACTATCAGAGACGGCGGGGGAAATTGCAGTGGCACTGATTTGGAGAGACTCCGGACTTCCGGAGTCTTTTCTTTAATATCGGCGGAATCAGAGAGATCTTGTCTCTGAATTTGTTGTTGGCTCTTTTCCGCCAGACTCGATTGATATCCTTCAGCCTGGCTTTCAATAGAACGTCTGTTATTGAGGCAAACTGAAGAGAACCAAGAATTCTCTCTTGGGTACGACGAGAAGCCCTTTTGTTCTTGAGGAACTGTCTCGTAGCCTTCGCTATCTCTCTGCACTTCTTTGATGGGAGAGATAGTTTGTGTGAGGTTAGGTCCCATTGGATTCCCAACCATTGAAAGCGGGACGCCAGAATAAGACGGGACTTTTCCTTGTTAATCTGGAAACCCAGATATTCTAGGAATTCTATTACCTTAGCTGTTGCTTTGCGACACTCCTCGTCGTTGGTTGCCCAAATGAGCCAGTCGTCTAGGTAAGCTACTAACATTACCCCCTGAGCTCTTAGTTCTTGGACTATGGTCTCTCCTAATTTGGTGAATACTCTGGGCGCTATGTTGAGCCCGAATGGCATAACTCTGAATGAGTAAGCTTGTTTTCCTAGTTTGAAGCCTAGGTATGGAGAGAAGTTTCTCGCTATCGGTACATGATAGTAAACGTCTGTAAGATCGATAGAGGTGGTGACGAACCCCACGGGGAAGTAAGGTCCGCAACTGCGAGACGGTCAGCATGCGGAACTTGTCGCATTGAATGTATGAGTTGAGACGGGACAGGTCCAGAATCACTCTTCGTTTGTTCGAGTCCTTCTTTGGTACACTGAACAGACATCCTTGAAATTTCAGGCGACTGACTTTCTTTGTTGCCTACTTTTGAAGATCTTTGGCATAGTCTAGTAGGTCTGTCGTTGGAGTCTGGTGAAAACTGTCTGGTGGAGGAGGCCCTTTCTCCCATTTCCACCCCAGACCTTTCGATACAATGCTGTGGGCCCATGAACAGAAGGTCCAATGGTCCCGAAAGAGATACAGTCTCCCACCCACCTGCAGAGCCTCACTGATTGGTTGAGGTCTTACTTCCTCTGCCTCCTCTGAAGCCTCTGCCTCTAGGGCCAGCCCTCTATCGGAAGGCACCTCTGGCTCTGCTACTCCTTGCGTGTTTATTGTAGCCACGAAATGCTCCTTGTGACTCAAAGGAGGCGTTGAAGGCTGGGTAGGTTACTAGGGCTGTTGAAGTCGAAGGGTGTTGAGTCGGTTGACTCTGCAGCAGGACAAACTGTTGTTGTGGCTGTGCCTTGGATGTCGAAGGCTTGCCGATCTGGGAGACAGGAACCGCTTGAACCAATGTCTGAGGTTGAGAGGACTGGAAAGGCTGGTATTTCCTCGGCCTCTTCCTACCTTTGGATTGTGGTCTGGGGGCCTCAAACTTCCTTTTAAAGGGAAGTCCCCAACGGACACGAAGGTTCTGGTTAGCTCTAGCTGCCTCACTGAGGATATTGTTAACCACGTCCTCAGGGAAGAGGTTGGCACCCCAGATCGACGCCTTTATGAGCCTGTTCGGTTCGTGTCTTATGGAAGCATTCGCAAAAACATGCTTCCTGCAGGCTCGCCTAGCCACTATAAAGTCATACAGGTCTGATTGGAGGGCCTGTAATAGTGACTTTGTGTGGATTCAAAATAGAGGCTCATCTGCAAAGGTCGTAGCAGTCAACTCCGCAGTGGTGACTGAGTTAATCGACCTACTCAGCCAGCACCTTGCTTCGAATTCCGCTTTGACCATGGGGTCCGGAATTCTAGGCAAACGTTCACTGAATTGTGTGGAGGCACACTCCGGATCGAGTCTGCCCACCGTGAACGTTGCCGGAGCGTCAGTCCAAAATTCCATATTGCCGGGGAAGAGCAAGGAGGTAGCCTTCATCTCTTTTAGCTGAGGCATAGGTTTGTCCTTCACCGTAGCTTGCAGAGTCAATTCTGCAACCTTCGACGTACAAGGAGTCGGAACTCCTTGTAGGGCCACAAGCATTGTATAGCATCCGTGAGGGTGCGGACCCATGCAGACTGGGCCTGGTCCCTAGGATAGATAACTGTCTCCTTCGGGACTTTGTCTACCCTGACTAGCGCATCTTCGGCTAGTCTAGCGTAGCCTGGGAAGGGAAATTGAAGGCCCGCCGGGAAGAACCCAATGTCTTCTACCGGTCGGGTTCCGCAACCTTCAATGGTCAGCTTGCCCTCTGAGAACGGGGCGTGCAGAGCCAACCGCCACGGGTTGCTGTTTTCAAATGGCGGTAGCTTGGATGCGTTCGGTACCGTCACGGACTGCGGTGTGGTTCCGGACTGGAGGAATCCGGACACCAATTACTCCTGGGCCCATAACCTCTGGGTCAGAGACACGATAGACTGACCCGAAGTCTCTAGGCCTGAGGCGAGTCGAGTGGACATCGATTCAAGCTTCGAGTCCACTACCTCGCTCATCTTCGGCATAAGAAGATTTTCTAAAGCCTCCTGGTTGAAGCCAGACTCCGCTGGTCTGGCTTTGGAGGACTTGGCTCTCGACCCCTTGGGTGGGGACGAAGCTTTAGCAGAAGTCGACGGCTTGGGGAGCCGATGACATCTTGCAGAGCCTGCCAGAGAAGGCTTGGTTGGTTTAGTTACCTTTGGCAGGGATCTCGTCTTCCAGGCCTTGACCTTGGGGATTACTGAGGCCGATCTATCCCAAGTGGGGGCAGACTTCGTAGGGAAGCCCTGGAAGGAAGGGGGAGAAGAAGGAGTGGGAATAAAAGGGAGACTACCTGCCTCACTTACCTCCCTACCTACCTCCTGTTCCTCCGTGGCCATAGGTTCTCGGTGAAGACTGATGGCCGCGACTTCTTCAGTGACAATGTCACACAAGCCCTCTTGGTCCTCCGGTGGGGGGGGGGGGGGGGGGGGGGGTTCTTGACGGATGCCCTCAATAATGGGAGCCGCCATTGCCGCGGGTACAGCCGCCGAAACTGGAGCGTTTGGATACAGGAGAGAACACAGCTCCTCCGATAGCACGTAAGGTTGGCCGGATTTCGTGTTTCTCCCGAATCCTCCCACCCAGGCCTTAAGGGACCCCATCGATGAAGTCTTGAGCGCCAAACTAACCTGTAAAAATAACCAAATTAGGATCCCCCGTGTCGAGGAAATTTCCCAAAGCCAAAGTGTAGCAGAAATATCACAGAAACAATGAGGCAAGAATGTTACTTACCGACTTGTCTGTCACGATCCTCACTAGGTCATAACATACTGTACAGGCCTCCAGGTGCCAGACCATTTTTCCTTCCACCAGGATGGCGCAGTTGGCATGAGATCGGCAGACCTCATGCCCGTACGGCCTATACAGGACGGCTGGACAACCCGTCACCTGGCAACGGACCATCTGTAAATTGAAAAGTCAAATGTATCATCAAATAAAGCTGCCGGAGTTAATTCTGGCGGGATGAGTGCACTTCAACTAGATATTTAATCTGTTAAAGGCAATATCTGGTATAAATTTCAACTTACTGGTTATCAAAAAAGCTCTGGATGTCTTCGATTGCTCTGGAATCTGTCCTCGGGATTGGTAAAGCTATAACAAGCGGAGAGGGCCTGATACGAGCAGAACAGGGGAATAAGGTAAGACCTAAGCCTGAGTCTGATGGCATCGCAGCAGAGTAATGCAACGTAACCAAATGTAGGCGCATTATCTGAGCCACGTTCCGTCCCCACCAAAATGGGGAGCAGCGATAGCAAAGAAGACGGAAAACAGAGCGACGGAAACAACGGTACAATAAACTTCGGTAGTATATACTTTCTGGCGGGTGTGATGGTAGACCACACTACGTCGGAACCAATACGGATCCGGAGACATACCTACAGAGGCTAAATAAAAAATGTTCTAACATAATCTCTTAAAGGCTTCACCTACTCCGGAATCCATAATCCCGTTATCATAACAGTAAAGGCCGGCGGAGATGGGCTGATACGAACAGAACAGGGAAAATAGGTAAAACCTGGGCCTGAGTCTGGTCGCACTGGGGAAGAGAAGCAATTCTAAGGTAACTAGAAACGCAGCTCTAAGCCCAGTTCCACCCCCACACGAGTGGGGAGGCGGAGACAACAAGGGAGAATAGACAACTGAGCGGCGGAGCAGTGGTACGTACAATCCGGCATATAGCCTGCTGGCTGGTGTGATGGTAGACCCCACCTGGCCAGAGGACCTACAGGCCCGGAGACATACTAAAGAGACTACACAAAATACTAAGCAACCAATCTCCTCCGACTAATCCCCCTGGATAAGCTATATGCTCTAGCGGTCGTTCATCGGTAGGATTACTTGAACAGCGAGCTAGCTAGGCAGCGCCGGAACGAGACCGGGGGAGGGGGGGAGTGTCTGGAGGAGAGTGGACGAGTCGTGATCGCCTGGCCACAGCAACCAATCAGTGACCCACCACCTTTCGGGAGCTGTAACTAGCCTACCACTAAAGGGAGCAGAAGACGGTAGGCCAACTGACACCCTAAAAGGGACAAAGGCCCAGGCTACACACAACAAGACAAACATAAAATAAATGATGAGTAATTACTGGAAGAACTGCGAAAAGAGGAAAGGGGGGGACGCATCCAGCAAGAACCCAGCCTAACCCTCCGAGATCGGTACAGACCCGGTCAGGTAGGCTAGCATGGCCTCCAAAGGCCGTCATGAAGTGGACGGATAGAATCTAACTAAACCCTCCAAAATAAAAAATTCTGATCTGGTCAGATACGATAGGTCTAGGCTCTACAAACATGACACGAGAGGGACTCTCTGTCCTGTACCGCTCTCCCAGCAAGCATAATAGCCTGGGCAGGAGGCGGTAAGAGTGGGGCTGAAGGGATGGAGGGGCAGGACTGCCTGACCTACCTTCCAAAACCTAGCCTAGGTCTGGTCGGGTATGCCAGGGAAGGGCATCGCAAGGACTTCCAACCTCAACAAAGAATATGAATATTTTATCATAAACGTGCATATAATCGAGTGCATTACTGACTAACATCGAAAAACACACTAAAAGAATGTATGCATGAATACCGCGAGAGAGAGAGAGAGGAACCGCCCTCTCCACAAAAAACTGGCGTACTATAGGCTAGCCTAGAAGCCAAAACACACTACTCGCGTATAACACCAGAAAACGACAGGAGCTAAAATGATGGGGTATACGAAAACAGTAGTCTAAACAGTGAAAAGCAAACAGTGAGGTAAAAATCATAATATAACAATGGGAAATACTCAACTTAGATGAAGAAGCTTGGGGCTCTGGGGAAGACATGCTTCGCCAAAAACACTCGAAGAGGGCAGCGAGAAAAACACGTGCGGACACTGAAGCGTGCTAATACAGGAATGAAGCCTTCGGGCGGGAGTTGTAGTAGTAGCGAGCGGAAGGTAGACGTATAGTAGTTAGTCGTTGTAACGGCACCTACCTAGAGAGGGCTTTTGAGAGGAGTCTTCAAATTGGCAGAAAACCTGTGGTAGTGGCTTCCACTCGCCCTTCTGTTTATACCAACACCCTATGGGTGAGCGAGCTGAAGGTAGTAACTTCAGCATTCCATTTAGCTTTTTCTCTGGTATATTTAGCATCTATTTATACCTAGAAATGTGTGCTACAGGTACATTTCACTGGCCGACACAGGTCGAACCCAGAAATAATAATAATAATAATCTTGAGAGTAGGAAGACATTTCAGATATATAATTGTTTCTAAGTTTATTAAAGTCAAGCCAGTTTTTCTGTTGAAAAAATTATAAGAATTCAAGCACACTTTATTCTTTCAGAGGACATCAGTTGACTTCACTTTACACGATTATTTTAATTTCTGTTAGTTATTATAAACAGCTGACATTGCAGACTTTCATGTTTTTATATTTCATTAGCAGTTTAACTTGGATTACTCTCTTTTCAGTGATATCTGTACTTCTGTTTCTACTTTCCATGCATAAAACGTCCTTTGATGAGTACATCTCAGCATTAAAGTTGGTCCTTTTTTTGGATTGTTTATGACTAGATAGTGTGTCTCTATATATATTTAACTTGGGAATCATGATGATGAATATTTTGATGAACAATGGAAGTTGTGTGGAATATAAATGTAAGTTCTCCTTTCTCTTAAATTTTTTGTGTGGGCTTTCTCACTTACATTTTACTTACAAAAATGTGTGAGTGTGTTGCAGATGTGAGTTTTAAAGATTCATTTTTTTAGTTGACTTTTAGTAGTAATTTTTATTAAGTAGACCCAAATAATCTATTTGATAGTTCCTGCTCAAATGTTGTAGTGTCTTAAATGCTTTTTGAATATGGTTTTCTATCTTTTCGAAGTTGACTGTTTACAGTATCAGTTTAAATATTGATATAGTACGTACCGTGTTGTACAAAGGAACAGGTAAAAGTATGTGCAGCCATTTGATTATGATGAACTTTATTTGTTGAAAAAGCAGCTTACTAGCACTGATAATTTTGTTCTTGTTTTGCACATGGAAGAGGACAGCAATCTCACTTTAGTGTTTGAATGAAAAAGGACAGACTAGTTAATCAAAAGGTGTTGGCAGACTAAATTTGGAAGAGAACAGTAATGTAATGTCTTGGACACCTGAAGATTAACAAGATAGGTACAGAATCAAATGGTCAAAACCACCATTGTTCATACGCAAACAAACCTTCGGTCTTAACAATGGGTTAATTTTCTAGTGCCCAGCTGGATCCGGTTAAACAAATGAAGATGAAAATGCCAACGCGTATATTGGGTGAAAACTGGTCAAAGACTGCGCACACACGTGATCACGTTTAGTCTTTCCAAGTCTTTTTCTTAACTGCCTGGGTGAGAGCCGTGGTTGCCTTCTCTCAGCCTTTTACCCGGTTGTTTGCCCGGTTTCTCTATTTTGCTTGTCTGTGTGTGTGTGTGTGTGTGCTTATGTTGTTATGGCTCCCTCTGCCTCATCTTGGCCTCGCCAACGTATCTACTTGGGAACTCAAGGTTCCCGTTGTTCTTGTTTCCTGGCTTCTTCAGCTACAGACCAACACTCCACATGCAGTACGTATCGTGCTTATGTTTGTACTATAATGAATCCCTGCCCAGAATGTCGTGCGTGGCTTAAAGCGCAGTGGAAGTTAATTTACAGTAAGAGGAATCATTGTAGAGTTTCAGCTCTTCCTTAGTGGGAAGGGTTTTCATCGCCTCGCCCCAATGCTTTGTCTCCCGAGTCACACCCCATGATGCTAGAGTTGTTGTGCCTGAGTCCTTCCTTTTCTTCCATTGATTCGTCGTTGGAAGTATCAGGAGGCCCTCAGGCTGATTTAATGTGTAATGTCGCCCCCTCTTCCTCGGAGGTTAACCCCTTCCTTCTCACATTTTTTATCCCAATTGTGTACTTCTAAAGTATATATGCTAAAGGGATAAATCACCTGGAATATTTCTTCAGAAAAAAAAAAATTTTTTGTCAGGATAGTCTTCAACTATTACATAACTTCTCAAGGCCGAGTTTTCTCGGAAATTATAAAAACCAAGAGAAAATAAGAATTAAAGAATATATTTATTGCATTTTTATCTATATTTTTATTTTCATAATTTTTCAGTATAATAAAATAATTACACATGATATAAATGCAGGCTGTGCAGGAGAGGGTGGTTTATCATCTGAAATTATGTATTCTTTGCCAGCCTTGGTTATCAGGAATATTATCATCATCTTCATCTGAAGTATCAGAGTATTCTGACATCATATCACCATCACTTTTGCTCCCTGAATCGTCCATTCCATCATAATACTCTGTATCACTATCACTCTCACTACTCATGATAGTTATACCAATAATAATAGTATAGGGAAAAATCCACAAAATACAATAGAAGTCCTGACTGATGAAAGGATGCATCTCAAATGGCCAAGTGACGTCAAGATGACTACAATTTTCTATAAGAAGGCACTTGTATCCATAGAAAATGGCTTACTGATGGTGGGAGACTAACATAAACAACAGCAGAGTTTATTCGGAGTTGCTAGGAAAGATATAACAGAATTTCAAGTATACTCAGGCTTACTGAAGTATGATGGTTATCTTTAACCTGTGAATACATGGGGTTGAGCGGAAAGAGGTTAATTTGCTTCCCATGAAGGAGGAGGCTATTTCATCAGTTTATTATATTTCAGGTTCAGAGGTGTCCAAAATGGTGGTGCTCTGGGCAGCGCTTGGGCTACAGGGTTCACCTCCTTGGAGGGTTTGCTGACGCATTTCATGGATGCTCGCCTCACCTCTCAGCTCCCCCCCCCTCAGCTCTACCTCCTCCCCCTGGCCTTCTCTACGTTGGTGCCCAAGGTCAGCCATTTTGTATCGCTTCGCCAGTGAGGCCTGCCACTAGCTCGGGTCGGGAGAGGCTGTAACGTCTCTCTCAGCGCCGCCGGTGACGTCACTCCCAGTTCCATCGGTGACGTCACTCCCAGTTCCATCGGTGACGTCACTCCCAGTTTCATTGGTGATGTCACTCTCAGTTTCCTCAGTGCCGTCTCTCCCTGCTATGTTAACGTCGTCAGTTGGGGCTGCTACACTACCTCACTCCTCTGTGTCGTCATCATTTGCTCCCGTGACTTCATCGCTGCCATCCAAGACGTATCCTCTTCTTTCTGTGTTGTCTGCGTCCTTTCTTGCGGATCTATCCGAGGCTTTGTGTCAGGCGATTCTTAAGAGATTGGACTCTGTTTTGGAGGATAGGTTTGCTGCCCTATTGGCTGAGAAGGCTGTGAGCAAACGTGTTGCGTCGCCTCCCTCCTCTCCTGCGAAGAGGAGGTGTAAGGAAGCAGTGCTGTCATCCTCTCCTCCATCACCCCCATCTCTGCCGCGTCTGCATATCAACCATTGGAGGGTTAAGGATTTTGCCTTTTCTTCATCAATGAGTGAGGAGTGGCACGTCCGTGTTCTTGAGAGTGATAGTGTTTCGTCCCCTGTGCAATCTGCTGTGGCTGCATCATCCTCCTCTTCAGGACACGAGCGTGTTGCAACCTTGCACATACATGCACGTTGGTGATTTATCTGCTTTTTCTGCTCCACGGGCTATTCGTCGTCGTAAGGATCTTAAGGCGCCTGTGAAAAGATCGAAAATGTGAATGCGGAAGTGGTGCAGCTGGGGGTGTTTACCTCTCCCTCCCGTTGATGCTGTTGTGGGTTTGACTCTGAGGAATTCTTGTTCTGCATCAAGAGTTTGAGATGCTTCTCCATCGCACATACGTGCGTCTGCTCTGCACAGATGTGTACATGGACATGTACATGCATCATCTATTGCAAGTGTTCGTAATAGTGTTCCCAGTGTTGTGATTGGTTCATTGCAGGAGTTGGTGCGTGGCCCAAGTCCTGACAGGTCTGCTGGTGCTTCAGGTACTTTGGCTGCTGGGTCTACAGTTGGTTTGCATGAGGAAGGTGTGTTGGATAAGCCTACATCATCTTCTCGTCGTCGGTCTCCCCGGAGCAGGAGGAAGGAGACATGAGAGTTTATGTCTTCCTTTACCAAGGTTGTTGATCTCATTTGTGGGTTCAACAATTTAAAGACTACGACTTGGGCTCAGTTGTCTTTCACTCCTACTTGCTTGGAAGCTTTGCTGTGGGCCATGCAAGATCCTAAGTCTTTGTTTCAGCTTCCCTTATTGGGGCATGTACAGTTGGTGTTGCAAAAGGTGAATGTTTCTGTGTCAGATCGGGACAGGTCTCTTCAGTCAAGGGGTTTTTCCAAATTGCTTCCTTCATCACTCACGAGGCATAGGAAGTATTATGCTACAAACACGTTCTGCTTGTTGCCTCATCATCTTAACCCAGATGTTATATGTCTCAAGTCAGGGTTAACTTTGGAGCAGGTTAGGTCGGTGGCACCATCCTTGTCTCCGCAGGATGCCTTGGCTTTGGAGTCTACGGCAGCCTCCATGTTCCAGACGGTGTGTCATGGTTAGACTTGTGGTCGATGGCCATTGCCAAGATTACGTCTGACAGGTCCCCATAAGGGTTGGTGAGTGCTTCTTCTCTTGCCAGTTTGTTGCAGTCTGGGGGCAAGGCGTTTTCATATCTTGTACATCTTAGTGTCAATTTGTGGGCTAATCTTCTGATCAGAAGAGACGTGGCATTGTCCAGGATGGCAAGACTGGTTGACCCTGAGTCTTTGTTAATGATCAGGAATGGGGATTTATTGGAATCTCAGTTCCTGTTTCCTCGGACTGAGCTGGGGGACTCGATAGACCGGCGGCGAACTGACACGAAGGACAGGTTAGTGCACCAGGCTGTGTCCAAGTCAAGAGTC
The DNA here is from genome assembly GCF_015104395.2 of Macrobrachium nipponense. NCBI lineage: Eukaryota > Metazoa > Arthropoda > Malacostraca > Decapoda > Palaemonidae > Macrobrachium > Macrobrachium nipponense. The sequence goes on from NC_087206.1 coordinate 89,553,298, forward strand.
TCATTCTCGGAGACGTCCCCATCCTCCCCCTCCTCCTCCTCCTCCTCCTGTTCAGCAGCAAATGCAGAGATCGGCACCTGGTAAGCCATCTAGGAGTTTGGTTTTGGCTGGGCCCTCTCGTCTCAACCTAAGTTGGAGGACCAACGTCCCTTTCGGTCCTGCTCTTGCAGGTTAAGGAGGGGCTCCAGGGGTAGAAATAAGGGGGGTCGTCAATAGATTGGGCACCTCTCCCTCTCCTTTGTCACAGGTGGGGGGGTGCCTGGCAGCCAGTGGGCCAAGTGGCAGAGTTATCGGGCAGAGAAGTGGGTAGTAGATGTCCTTCGGGTCGGGTATCTACTACTGCTTGACTTCGCCGCCTCGTTCTCGGACAGAACTCTGCTCAGGCGAGTGTATCCCTCAGATTCTCCTAAATTCTTAGCTCTCTGGGAGGAAGGGCAGAAAATGCTGGACAAAGGTGCGATAGAGGAAGTGGTGCGTCCGTCTCTAGGGTTTTACCTGTGATTGACCTATCCACCTTGAATTATTTCATCAGGAAGATGAGGTTCAAGATGGAGACCCCACGATCGGTGTTGGCAGCTGTGAGGGAAAATGACTTCATGCTGTCGATAGATCTAAAGGACTCATACTTCCAGATCCCTATTCGTCCATTGTCCAGGAAGTTCCTTCACTTCTCTCTTGGAGACAAGGTTTTCAAGTTCAGAGTCCTGTGCTTTTTGTTGACCGCGGCCCCTCAGGTGTTCACAAGAGTGTTCTCTCTCGTCTCAACTTGGGCTCATGCTTAAGGGATCCGTTTGCTGAGGTACCTAAATGACTGGTTGGTGTCAGCGGGTTCCAGAGAGAAGCTGCTGCAGGACAGAGATCGCCTGCTTCAGTTTTGTCTGGAACTCGTCATTTTGGTGAACCTAGAGAAATCAAATCTAGTACCCAGTCAAAGGATTCTCTATCTAGGCATGGTCATCGATACGGCAGCCTCGAGGGTTTACCTGTCAGATCAGAGGTTAGAGAAGTTGCGAGTAGTGGCGCGCTACTTCCTGCCGCAGCCGGATCAGTCAGCTCATCAGTGGCAGATTCTTCTGGGGATTTTATCTTCTTTGGAAAAGCTGGTCCCTCATGGACGACTTCATTTTCAGTCTCTTCAATGGAGACTAAGGAACTTCTGGTCTCCGGTGGGGGACTCACCCCTGATAAGGATACCTCTGTCTCTAGAAGTGAGAGATCTTCGTTGGTGGTTTGACAAATGAGAATCTCTTGAAGGGTGTTCCTCTGCGTTCTCTTCCTCCGGATTTCCTTCTGTTCTCAGATGCCTCCCTCACAGGTTGGGCCACTCATTTAGGTGGCCTCATTACTTTGGGCATTTGGAGTTTGGAGGACAGACATCAGCTATCAACGTATTAGAGTGAAAGGCAGCCTTTCTGGGTCTGAAGGAAATTCGAGAGGAAGTAGAGGGACATTCTGTTGTTCTCATGTTGGACACCACGTTGGTCACTTATGTGAACAAGCAGGGGAGCCTGGTTTCGTGTCAACTTCATCTTTGACAGCCGAGGTTCGCCAGTGGGTGGTCAGCAATGCGGTGGAGCTCTGAGCCAGGTATATCCCAGGGAAAAGGAATGTGGTCGTGGACAAGCTCAGTCATTGTGATCAGGTCTTAGGCACAGAGTGGTCCCTTCATCAGGTTGTGGCAGACAGGCTCTTCCAGGTTTGGGGAAGACCTATGCTGGACCTCTTTGCAACCTGGTTCAGCAGGAAACTAGAGGTATTCTGTTCGGTGGTTCCGGATCCTCTGGCATTAGCGTTCCAACAACCCTGGAACAACTGGAGGTGTATGCTTTACCTCTGTTTTGTTGATCTGCCAAGTCCTGAACAAGATGATGAGTTCATAGTCTCAGGATGACATCATTTGCTCTGTATGCTTTACCTCTGTTTTGTTGATCTGCCAAGTCCTGAACAAGATGATGAGTTCATAGTCTCAGGATGACATCATTTGCTCCTCTGTAGCTGCAGGTGGAATGGTTTTCAAATCTGCTGTCATTGTTGTCGGAGGTGACAAGGGAGATTCCCCCGTGGCGGCATCTTCTTTGTCAGCCGCATGTAGAAAGATTCCACCAGTCAGTAGAATCTCTGTCTCTTCACGGTTGGAGGCATCAAGTATCTCCTCCGAGCAAGAGGCTTTTCTCAGAAGACAGCAGAACATATGTCCAGCAATCGCAGGAAATCTACCTCTACCATTTACCAAGGTAAATGGGTTTTTCTCCACTCAGAACCTCTGTTCAGCGCATAGCAGACTTTTTGGTCTTCCTCAGGGATGAGATAGGCTTGTCTGTTTCTGCCATGAGAGGCTACAGGGCGGCCCTGAGTTTAGTGTTACGTCTTAAGGTATTGACATCTCCTCATCCTGGGAACTCTCCTTGCTATTTAAGGGGTTTGAGCAGTCGTGTTCTCTAATGGAGTTCAAGTCTCCAACAAGGGACGTTTCCTTGGTCCTGAGAAGTTTCACTAAAGCTCCTTATGAGCCTTTATGTCATTCATCAGACAGGGACTTGACACTCAAAACAGTTTTCCACATGGCCTTGGCTTCTTCAAAGAGAGTGGGGGAGCTTCTTGGCCTGAGTATGATGTGAAGCACACCAGGGGTTGGGGGACAGTATCCTTCGAATTTGTCCCTGAATTCATGGCTAAGACCCAGAATCCCTCAGTGCAGGATGACAGGTTCGCCTCCTTTTCCATTCCATCTCTGGATGACTTTGAGGGTGGTGATTCTCAAGATCTATGTATCCTGTCAGGGCTCTGCATTGCTATCTCAAGAGGACACTACATCTTAGGCCAGGTTGTCGTAGGCTTTTTGTTAGCATGGTGCGTTCAAAGAAAGAGGTGTCCAAGAATACAATCTCTTTGGTTACGTGAAGCTATCAGACAGGCGTATTTGACTCTTGATGATTTCACTGCCGTGTCTGTGCAGGCTAGAGCACATGACGTCAGGGGTATTGGTCCATCTCTGGCTTTCAAGAATTTGGTGTTCATAGAGTTTTGAGCGCTGGTACGTACTTGGTTACGCCAGTCCACGTTCACCTCTTTCTATCTTAAGGATGTTGCCCACAGATCTATGGACATTTTCCTTAGGTCCTGTGGTGGCTGCCCAACAGATTGTGTAACTCATCGTTGCCTTTAACTGGGCACATTTGTATCTTACCTAGGATGATTGTGTGGAAGAGAGAATGAGTGAGTTGGCTGGTTTCTTTCCTTCTCTTGTTCCTTTCCTTCTTCCTAAGGGCAGGTTGAGGAATAGACACATCATTTGCTGGACTGGTCTGGTACGGGTGAGTAAGGTAGTCATACTGGTAGTTTGGTTTCTTTGTGTTCAAATAGTCAAACCCTCTATTCAGTAGCATATTGTACTCCACTCTCTAGCAAGGGGGAGTGAGGAGTAATAATGAACCCTGATGCATTGATTTCTTATTGAATAGTCAGAGTTTCTCTTTAGTTCCATATTGCAGTGTATCTTCCCATATATATCATTGTATGTAACCCAGTGGCTGAGTTATTGGATATCAGTTTATCTAGCTTCTCACGGACATCAGTCCCTCTCCTGTTGATATTTCTTTTGGAGTTGAACCGGTGGGTTGGCCCCCAGCCAGTTTAGGATGTCTGTACCTCCCAATAAGTATAAGTCTATCCTATTGTTAAAACCGAAGGTTTGTTCGCGTATGAACAAATAACAAATTTTCTAAGACAATTTGTATTTTTCATAGCTACGAACCTGAGGTCTTAACATTTTACTGCCCACTTCTAGCTGTCCCTCCATCTTCTTATGATATCCTGGGTTGGGAAAGACTAAACCCCATATATACACACATTGCCAAATCTCACAGATTCCTTGCCTTTTCATCTCCGATTGTTTAACCGGATCCAGCTAGGTGCTAGAAAATTATCCTATTATTAAGACCTCTGGTTTGTAGCAATGAAAAATACAAATTGTCATAGAAAATTTGTAATTTTTTCTTAGTGAATAAAATTGTGGATGCATCTTGAAGTTATAGTAAGTTATAGTAAGTTATTTAAGTTTTATTTTTCTAAAAGTGTTCAGTTATATTGGAAAGAAGTCGATGAATATGAACATAACTGGACAGTCACTCTGGTATGCTTTATGCCAGTTTTTTCACCCTTGCATTTCATGTTCTTTCTAAAATTAGTGTTTTCTTCTTGAATCTAAGACTGTACAATACATTTATCGTGTTTTAAGCATATTACTGTACAATTCATTTATCTTGTTTTAAGCATATCACTACATTTATTGTTGCTGTCTGTATTCTAAATCTGTTGCTTTTGCAACTTATTGTTCAGTTTTACCATTTTAAAGTGAATGTTGCAAAGATATGAAAAATTAGGTGCAACTTGTGATTTTTGAAAATCCACATATTTGTTATTGCATATACCATTATGTGAATGGTTATGTCCTTGCCTAGGGTCACCTTTGATTAGAATTCAGATCTGTGACTTCTGGAGGCTATGTTTTTGTGTATGAATCATCTTAACTGGCAGCAGTTTAGGTATCCAAATACATAGCAGTAGCTGCCAGTTTTCTTTATTGGGAGTGGGCCTTTGCTCAGTTACGTCATTGGCTCTTTTTGTCATTAATTTCTGAGTATGACATGTTCATGTTGCAGCTAAAGGTAGTTAACTATTCCATTTTCTTTATTTCAGTGCAGGAACATCTACCTTTCTATTTTCCTTAATTTCATACTAACATCTTTCTCTGTCATCAGCTCATGATTGTTGTTGGCACCATATCTTTTCTGTCATGGAACCCTAGCTACAATTGTGGTTAAGTTTCTTCATTGAGAGTTTTGGAGTTGCATAAAATCTACTGTATTTCCCAGTGTTATTGTGTTTTGGAAGGGGTAGACAAAAATTGCATTATTGTAATGTTTCATAGGTAAAATATTGAAGCCCTGTGACCTGTCAGTATTTTTTGGGGGGTAAATGGCTACTGGATTCTTAAGGATATTCCATAATCCGAGAGGGTTTCAGTATTCTTATCATGTCACTGCAGGTGCTATAGGAAAAGTTTTACATTATACAGCACCCAGAAAATTGTTTTCATTCAGCAATGCCTCTGAATGTGAAAATGATGTGTGATTGATGGTGTGTGGGTAGTATGGATATTAGATTTTAGAGCATCCATTTTTTAGAGATGTGTGGGAGTCCTTACTATGAGTTAACAAGGCTTAAAGAATAAATAATTCAGATTACTACAGCTACAGAGTATGGTATTTATACCAGTTTTTACAAGCTGTATCAATTTTTGGCCAGCTGCAATTTTGTCTTACGTGATTGTAGCCTGCAGTCATGCACTTGAAATGACCCAAATTACATCACTCCTGAGAATTTCATGGTCTTTTATTAAATGAAATGCAAACTTGGCACCTGCTACTTCCACTTCCTTGAGGTCATAAGAATAGTTCATTTCAATCTTCCAAAATGATAATTTTTTCAGGCACTGAGCAATTTTATTTTGAGCACATTTTTATAATGGTATGCACAGCCTCCCAGAAGCTTGTATACAAACATTTACTGCTTCCTTTTCCATTCAGATTTATTTTCTTTCAAGTGTCTAAACTGATGTGGTTTGCTATAATGTGTGACTTTTATTATATTAAGCAGCACTAATATTCTTTTCAGTTTGATAACCTAAGTGATACCTGGAACCTTATGTTGAATGAATAATAAGCTAAGTCTCAGGGAGCACTTGTTTGTGGTGTTTTTTTGTGATGTGTGTAGCTTGCAAAAGTACTGTTCCTTTTACAGATTAATAATACATACAGCTTTTTTGTGTGACTTATTTTAATGTCAGAAGGATTAAGACTTAAAGGCTTTGTGATCACAGCATTTTTCACTCACTCTGCATTTAAGGAATGAGGTGCTCTGGCCTGGAAAGGTCAACTTGCAACACTAGTAAAAAACACTGTATAGTCACGATAAATGATCAACTGCCGATGTTTATGAACTGAAGTAGTAAAGTGGAAAATGAAATTGAACACCTTTATTGCACTTTCTGAACACTGGTTTACACATGCAATGCAATTTTTTCAAAGATATTCTACAGCATTTTCATATAGCTCAATTTCCAGTACAATTAACAAACCAATGAATGGTACTTGCTTACCTAGTGTCAGATCATCCAGTAATTATATCCAGAGTTCCTTTTGGGAATTAATAATCTTGAAAGATAGTACTGTAGATCTATGACAAAAGTAAACTCATTTTGCTACTGTTTTGTGGTTTTCCTAGGCATTTTAGGGTGACGTAAGATGCTCTAGCTAATAAGAGATTGCCATCCCAGTAACTCACAATGTTTACATCCAATCAGTTGTGCTCATTGCTATAACTTTTGTTTATATTTACTACATATTAAAGTTCTTTAAGACTGATGCAGTTAGGATTCCTTGTGATGTAAGTCCTAGTTTAGTAATTATCCATATATATTTCCTCCCTCAGCAGTGAGTTTTTCCACCTCTAATGCTATTATAGATTACCTGTGCAATGGGTTCATGACCCTAATTAAGCCATCTATAAATTTTACTTATTCTCATAGATTGGATTTCTTGAAGCAATTTATTGTGGCTTCTTTTATGTATGTGGATTTTTGCCTCACATTTGCTTTTCAAGATGTGATAGTTTTTGTCAGGTCCATAATGATAAGCTATTAGGGAATTGTCCTTACTTGGGTCTTCTTACCTGAGCTATTTAGGGAATTGTCCCTACTTGGGTCTTCTTATCCTCAGGTCATTTTATTTTCCAATTACAGGCATAGTATGAGTCTTTAAATTTGGATTTTCTCCCAAGACTACTTGCCCTAAGTATACTTTAGGAAGCCCTCGTTCACATAAGGGTTGTCTCACCACATGTACTATTGATTTCTGTTAAGTAGCAAACTTCTTATCAAATAAGATGCAGGTCCTTATAGACCTATTACTTGGGATCTGAAGCCTGATAGTTGGGGTAGGTTAGAGGTGATGTTCAGTGATTTTAAGAAAGGGTAGAGACCTTTGGAGGACAGAAACAGTCTGCTTTGGGAAGGAGTTCTGTATTCCTTTTCTTTCATATTTTGATGCTTTCAGTAAAAAGTGTCCAAAGATATTAGGAATTAAACATATTGAAAGATTTTTATGGCCATTAACATACACACATGCACACAAACAAAACTGGTCACAAATTTAGGCCTTCTGTCCTCTTACTAACTAACTGGACTAAGTGCCAAAACCAGGCTTCCCTGTGAGAACAGCGCAGGTTGTTTTTGTCTTTGGTGTCATTTGCTAGTGTTACATGTGACACTAGTATCTTGTTAAAAGATTAACATTTTTTATGGTTAAAAAATAATTATCGTAGGTAAAGAGAGTTCCGAAACCCCAACTAACCAAGACGAACCCACTATAACACTAGGAACATCACTTACCTCAACAGATGACTCAACATGTCCGTGAATGGTCACGGGCGTGGCGGACGTATGTACGTGAGATAGGGGAGAAACTCGATCACTTGAGATCGAAGGAGAATCCCTTAGAGTCGAACTCTTGGAAGCACCAGTGAGAGAGCCAGGCAAACATTCCTGCTGCACCAACTCCGCGCTCACGACCTTTGACCTCTTGACAGGCGCCTTGAGATTCTTACGGCGATGACTAGGCCTTGGAGAAGAAGGTAGAGGACGAAGCATCCCCTGCAGATCGCACACGGGAAGGAGCACTAACACTGGCCGAAACAACAGCACCCTCGGGAACACGTCCGCGTTGTTCCTCCCTCGAAGGCAAAAGAAGGGCAGAGTCCTTAGCCTTCCAACACTTGATACGCCGACGGGTTGTAGAGGGGGAAGAGCGAGAGGAAGACAGCACTGGTTTCTTATGCGCACTCTTCTCAGGAGGCAGGGGACGAAGCAACACGTTTCCTACCAGTCCTCCCAACCGATAAGGCAGCCAATTTCACATCCAATACATAGTCCAACCTCTGAAGCACTGCCTGGCATATGACCTCAGACTGATGTGCCAGAGAAGGCTCCGAAGACAAGGAAGGGAGATGTAGCGAACTGGGCGGCAGTGATGACATCACGGCTGAGAAAGGCGGATCAGAGGAGACGACTTTGAGAGACGTCATCGATGGGAGTGACGTCACAAGTGGTGGTGACGTCACGGCTCCCCCTCGGTGTGAGGGGGAATCAGACGCCACTGGCGGAGGAATACACAAAGACGGATCCTGTGACGTCATCGATGGGGCTGATGCCACAGCGTCACTCCGACTCGAAGCGGCAGCAGACACTGGCGGAGCAATACAAGATGGCCGACTTCTGCTACCCACGTAGACGAGGCCAGGAGGAGGGGGGACGGCCTGGCCAGACCGGGGAGGGGGCGTGCAAGCCTCCACAAAATGCACTAGCAACCCCTCCAAGGACGGGGGACCCCCTAGCCCAAGCGTCTTCCAAATCGCTGCCATTTTGGACGCCTCCGACTCTGGAAGAGAAGAGATTGATGAAAAAGCCTCGCCCTTCTCGGGAATCAAATAAACTCCTGAGGAAGAAGGGGCTACATTACAAACATTAGCCTGGTGGCCTCCCGATACTTCCATCGACGAATCAATGAAAGAAAAGGAAGGAGACGCAGGGACAACGCTACTAGTATGGGGGTTGACTACTGCAGGAGACAAAACATCAGGAAGAGGCGAAAAACCTTCCCAAGTAGGAAGAGTCGAAACACTCCAATGTTCTCTCTTGCCATAAAACGACCTCCACTGCTCCTTAGACCATGCCCGGCATTCCGTGCAAGGATTCGTAATAGTACAAAAATTAGGAAGACACCTACTGCACGTTATGTGAGGGTCGGTCGCTGCCAAAGCCAGAAAACAAGAACACGGAAAAACTGGAACTCTGGGGCACATACGCTGATGCCGAGAAGGAGCAGAAGAAGCCATAATATCAGCCAAACACACACACACACACACACACACACACACACACACACACTAAACACAAGCGAAACGGGCAATGAAGCGGGAAAAGGCCAAGAGTGGTTAACACGACTCTCGCCCAGGCGGTCAAAAGAAAAACTGACGCTTGATCATAGGTCACTGGTAAATGGTCTTCGACCATCCTTCACCCAAGCTACGCATGCGTTGCCAGATATCACAAGATTCCTTGCTTTCATCTGTTTTTTAAGCGGATCCAGCTAGGCGCAAGAAATTATCCTATTGTTAAGACCTCAGGTTTGTAGCTATGAAAAATACAAATTGTCTTAGAAAATTTGTCATTTTTCCAATATTAGGCAGAGCATTTGTCAGTTTTCATGAATGGCAGTACTCCAATAAGAGGAACTACGTGATAGTGTCTTGAGTAAAAATTTTTATCCCAGAAATGTGGTAGAGCTGCCGGGTGCACTGTAGGCAATACTTAAGGGTCTTTGCAGTGTCCTTTCGGCCTCGAGCTGCAACGTCTCTCATTTCTTTTACTTTACCTCCATTGATATTCTTTTTCTTCCATCTTCCCTCTGATAGATAGAACAAAATACTGTACTGTATGTAAAGCATGTAACATCAGTACTGTCATATCTGTAAAACAGGAAACCTTACAGACATTGCCTAGTTTTCTAGTAGTGTTAGATAATGGATTTGTCAACTGGCACAAAACAGAGCCTCTGAGCTGGAGGTAATACCAGTAACCTCTAGTAATTACTTGTTTGTATTTTGATAGAAACATTGCACTTACAATATCCAATTTATGTGTGCTGTGTGTTGTCACTTTAAAATTGATATATGTAACTGAATTCACTCCATCATAATTTTTACATGGAATAATTTCTGTGATTTACCAGCAAAGAAAATGCAGGATCATTCAGTTGGAAACTTGAGACCTAGTGTCATTATTTAAGTAGAGGCACAGTAAATCTATTAGTGATTGTTGCTGTGAGCCTTACTTATATTGATGTAGCCTAGTGCTCAGTATAATGATTTCCTGATGTGAAGGGACAGGGCTGTTGCTTAACACTTTTAGAAAATAGTTGTGATGTGATGGGATATCTCCAAGGGTGCATGTTTCAAAAACAAATGTGTCAGATATGCCTGTTTGAGGTATCATCACCTTTGAGATGCATTTAATTTTAAATTCCAGCCTCAGATATTTAAATCCCTGGGTGAAGTACTCTTTCATATCTCTTACCACAACTTGCAAATGCCACCACTCTTTTGTATTGCAGTTCTTGCTCTCAACACTACACAGTTCTTGTCTCCAACTCTATTTACAGGACATGAATCTCGTACCTCAGTCCATTATTCCCCCCTCATTATGGGACCACCTTGACATGGTGAGGGGGCTCTCGAACCTTAGGAATTTCTTCCCAGGTTCAAACCCAAGAGTCCCATAAGACATTATATATTTTTGGAATAAAATTTGTGGATTTTTCCACTTTCGTTCGTCAAAATTTCCACTATCTCATAAATAAGAAAACATATCATAACTTGGATTGGAGTTAAATCCGAAGCTAAATAGTGGGAAATGTGCTAGATCCATCATCTACCCGACAATGTTCGGACCTGGTTTTCCAGACAGAACTATTCTGTGGAACTGGACCATGGATTCCCGGGGGGCCTGGTTTTAGGGTTGGAACTCTCTGCATTCTGTCCAGTTTGCCCATGATGTGGTTAGGATGGGGATAGTAATTGTATTTCGTAATACTCTTAGTCCTACCAGGTGGGTATTGCTAACACTTGGGCCATATAAAATCATGTTATGCCACCCCCTTTTTGGGGTAGGGTAGTGATGTGGACATTTGGGAGTCATTTCTCACTTGTGCCATTGGCAGAAGATTTAACTTCATGAAAAGCCAATGATATCTTTTCAAAATATATACCTATATATATATTTTTTTCAACTAATTTTTTATGATATACATAAAAAGTTATTAGTGCCCCTGGGCCCCTTGATGGACAGAATTTGGCACAGTTGATGACCACTGGAAATTTATCCCTGAATTTCCCTCAGTCAGTTCAAAATAATAATGTAGCAAAGGAACATCCAGTTCCAAATAAATTATATGATCTTAAACTCCCAGCAGGGCCCATAGAAATTATACAAAAAAGTAAAAATCAATCAGAAGATACAAACATAAAAACAATGGAACCATACGTACCAGAGAAAGGAAACAAATCTGATACACAGATAACCCACATAAGGCAATGTCCAAAGAGAAATAGCAATTATTGTCTTAATCCAACACTGGTGCATTTTAATCATCTTTTTGGACCAGGTAACTGGTCAAGATTTCTAGTACTTAAAGCTGAAAATAAAATATCAACAGCAATACAAGAAAACAAATTATTGAATATATGTCCAACACAAGAAATGGAATGCCGATATATTAAAGAAAAGGAAGGGTTACTTCAGGTAACCACAAAAAAACAGTCCACCACCTTTTTTAAATATAAAAGAAATAAATGGCACAAAAATAACAATAATAAGTCATGAAACATTAAATTATACACAGGGCACAGTTATTTTACCCAACACTGAAGAAGAAGGACTAGACTACCCTCAAAACAATTGATTCTTGACTCCCTTAAGTTAAGATACAGTAATAATATACATGATTTAAAAATCTATTCAATTCCAAGTAGGAAAGATAAAATTAAACAAAATAATATTGCAAAAATAGAATTTACAGGCCAAGATCTCCCACTCAAAATTAAAATTCTTGGACAAAGTAGAGAAGTGCGTCCATTTATACCAAAACCACTTCAGTGCACTCAATGTTCAAAGTATGGGCACACATACAAAAAATGCCATAATAAAGCAGTATGCGCATCAGACACCCATACTACAAATTGGAAATGTATTTCTCCAAAATGTATTAACTGTGGACGATCCCATCATGCAAAATCTAAGGAATGCTCCTTTTATCAATAGAACACAGAGCTCCAGTTGTTGATGAATAGAACAGGAATGTCAGTCAAAGAAGCTAGACTTGAGCTAAAAGTAAGAGGAGTCAGTAATCCATCTAAAAGCCACTCTTTCGCAAATGTAACGAAAAATCTAAATATCTATCACATTAATAACAAACAACAAGATAATATAAAGGTACAAACTAATTCTCATATTAATAATGCTGAACCCCAAAACAAGCATGTTGATATATCCACCAGTACCACTAATAACATAGAGGATTTAGATATCCATGGAAAAGAAATTCCAATGGAAGAGGAGTCAAATAATAATAATAATCGAACTAACAAAAAGAAAAGAATACTAGAACGAACCCCACCTAAGGGAAAAAAAGTGAATATTGAAAATTACAATCAATCCAAAGATACTCCAACTACACCAGGAGAACATTTTAAAGAAGATATTGTACTAACCCCATCACAAGTGGAAATACATAATTACCCTCAATCCCAATAAAAAAGCAATATTTTGTACATGAACTTCCCTGCCAGATATATACTTAGCTTAGGTCTCTGACGTCACGACAGAAATTCAAAACTCGCGGCACACGCTACCGGTAGGTCAGGTGATCTACCTTACCCGCCGCTGGGAGGCGGGTGTAAGAACCAGTCCCCCTTTCTTGTCAGATTATTTTCTGTCGCCGGCTGGACAACACCTGTTGTTCAGTCCTTACGATAGTTAAAATTCGTTCTCGTTGCCGACGATTTGGATTGGTGAAGTACCCTTTGGTTGTTGGCTTGGCATACGCTTTTTGGACTGTGTTTTTGGATTTTTCTTTTGGATTTCTCTTACATATCTATAATCATGGATGATTTTGAAGTTTAAGAAACCTAGTTTATTTAGGGTTTGTTCAGAGAAGGAATGTAAGTTGTAAAGTTAGGCTTCCTAAAGCTGCATTTGATCCTCACTCGGTATGTGAGTCGTGTAGAGGGAAGGAATGCTCTTTTATTAACCCTTGCAAAGAGTGTGAGAATTTGGATGAGGATGGTTGGAAGGCTCTCTCTTATGTGAGAAAGTTAGAGAAGGATAGGGTGCGCAAGGCTTCTTCAAAGAGTTCTAGTAGATCGAGGGTGAGTGAAGTTGACGCTGAGAATCCTGTAGTAGAAGTAGTTCCTTCTCCAGTTTCAGCCCCTGCGCCCAGCTTTGAACCCGAAGATTCGTTTTCGGAAGTTGCTTCTGAGAGCCTCGATCAGGAGTAAGGAGAGCCTCGCTCGCTCTCGACAAGGTAAGAGTGATGATAGTGCAAGTGATCAGTGCAGTGCCCCTAGTGCAGTGGAGGGTGCGTCTGACCGCTCACTAACGCTTCCAGGCCTAGACCTCTTCCAGACTCCCAGACCCCAGTGGAGGAGGAAAGTCGAAAGCCGCAGGAAGGTTAGGGAGCCACCCCCACCGGTCAGGCGTCCCCTCGGCAGTTCCTGTTGCTCAGTTCCCAGGCTGCCTTGGATCGAACGCCAAGAAGAGTTATTGCGCCAGTGCTTCTCGTCATCTTCGTCGCCTTCTCCTCAGCGTAGATGGAGCGCATCGGAGTCGTCTCGCCTCTCAAGAGGCCCTGGAAGGATCCTTGCGCCCTTTTTCCTTCCAGCCCCGAATCCTTCGCGGAAGAGCCAGAAGTGGAACGCAAGAGAACCAAGATTTCGTCCGGTTACGCTTCTCCTGTTCGCTCTCGGACTTCGTCCCCTGTAGAGGAGTTTAAGAGATCTCCTGCGCGTATCCTGGCGGTCTGCAGCGCAGATTGCGGCTTTAGCGGAGTCTATTGCCGGGACTTCTCATCGTCGGAAGGACGACTCACTTCCGGTGAAGAAGTCTAAAAACGTCCTTCGGCTAAATCTCCTTTGGCTAGAAGAGCTTTTGAGCCTGTTAGTAGGAGGTCAGAAGTGCAGGCTGGAGCTCGGGATCTTCTCCGAGTAGGCTCTCCTCTCTTCCCAGCAAGAGTTGTGAGCATGTAAGGCGTAAGGAGCCAGACAGGCTCTCTCCTCAGGATTTCCGCTCCTCTTCAGTTAGGCGCCAAGAGCTTGACAGACGTCAAGAGCCTCGTTTTCGTCAGGAGCGAAGGAAGAGTTCTTCGCCTGGTGGCCACTCTCCTTTTGACGGACGCTCGGAGCCTAGTAGGCATCAGAGCCTAGTAGGCGCCAAGAGCCTGGTAGGCGGCAACGGAAGTTTTCTCCTCCGTTAGATCACTCCCGATGGATAGGCGCTCAGAGCCTTGTAAGCGCCGCGCTTCTGACAGGGATTCATCTGTGGAGTTTTGTCTCCCCCGTGGCAGGCGTCAAGAGCCTGGCAGGCGTAGTGAGGATGGCAGGCGCCAAGAGCCTAGCAGGCGCAGAGAGCCTGATAGGCGCTCTCCCTTATCCAGACGCTCTTCTGTGGAGTTAGAATCTGTTTCCGACAGTCGGGCCTCCACTTGTAGGCGCTCTCCTAGTAGGCGCTCCCCAAGTAGGCGCTCTCCTAGCAGGCGCTCACCAAGTAGGCTCTCTCCTGCGAGGCGCTCTCAAAGTAGGCGCTCCTACCTAGTAGGCGCTCTCCAACTAGGCGCTCTCCTAGTAGGCTCTCTCCTGGGAGGCGCTCTCTAAGTAGGCGCTCTCCTGGTAGGCGCTCTCCTGGTAGGCGCTCCCCGTGTAAGCGCTCTCCCGGTGGTTTTTCTTCCAGTAGGCGCTCTCCGAACAGGCGCTCTCCAAGGATTAGCTCTCCTCCGGGCAGTAGAGCTTCTAGACGTCATTCTTCGGTAGAATTTGTTGCTGATTCGGAGGAAGATTTTGCCCAAGGATGCTTCGGTTTTCTTCGTATAAGAGACTTACAGACCTCCTCTTGCAAGATTTTGGGGAGTCTCTTTCGGCCGTTGCTCCTCCGTCTCCTCCTTCCTTATTTTCAACGACCAATACGCTCAAGAAGTCTTCAGTCGTTAAGATGAAGCCTACAGTGTCTTATGAAGAAGGCTATGAAGAACTTTGACGACTGGTTGCTTTCAAAAGAAGAGAAGGGCAAGACAGTTTTTTTCTTTTCCCCCGTCCAAGCTGACGGGTAAGATGGGGTTCTGGTACGAGTACAGAGCCCTTGGTCTAACGCTTCCCTCTTCTGCAGACTTCGGACTTCTCTTCGTTGGTCGATTCCGCACGTCGCTCGGCGCTGAATTCTGCGAAGACGACGTGGGGTATGAGCGAGTTGGATCACCTTCTGAAGGGAATGTTCCGAGTCTTAGAAGTTTTTAACTTTCTTGACTGGACCCTGGGAGTGTTGGCTAAGAGGACTCAAGAGCAAGACACTCTTTCGCCTGAAGACCTCCACGCAGTTCTGTCTTGCATGGACAAGGCAGTGAGAGACGGTTCCGGGGAAATTGCTTCACTTTTGGTGCAGGAGTGGTAAAGAAGAGGGCCAGTTTTCTGCTCTTTTTTCGTCACCAAGGCGGTTTCTCACGCACAGAGAGCTTCCTTGCTGTATTCACAGCTTTCCCCGCAAACTCTTCCCCAAGAGACTATTAACGATATCTCCAGCTCGTTATCAGCAAAAGCGACGCAGGATATGCTAGCTCGCTCGGCTAGAATTCCGAAACCTTCGTTTCAGCAGAAGACGAAGAAAGAGGCTCAAAGTAGGCAAGAACCCTTTCGAGGAGGACCTTCGTCTCGCTCTTCTTCCTCCAGAGGTTCGAGACCACCTAGAAGAGGAAGGACCTTCTCCCGGTCTATTAGGGCCAAGAAATAGTTCGGGTCGGGGGTCCTCCAGACAACTGTGGGTGCCAGACTTCTGAACTTTGCAGATGTCTGGGCACGAAAGGGGGCGGACAACTGGTCCCTCGCGATCATCAAGAGGGGATACCTCATTCCCTTTATTTCGAGACCACCCTTGACCACCACTCCAAGGGCACTGGTGGCCAAATACAAAGACCCACTAATGAATCAAGCCCTCGCTCTAGCGGTAGAGCTGATGTTAGAGAAAGAGGCAATAGAGATGGTTCAGGACCCCTTTCAGCGGGGTTCTACAACAGTCTGTTCCTAGTTCCCAAGAACTCAGGAGGATGGAGGACCGGTTCTGGACGTAAGCGCCCTGAATGTCTTTGTGAAGAAGAGGAAGTTCGCTATGGAGACGACGTCATCAGTCTTAGCAGCTCTTCGTCCCGGGGACTGGATGGTGTCGCTGGACCTTCAGGACGCTTACTTCCATGTGCCGATCCATCCTTCTTCTCGCAAATATCTCAGATTCATGTGGGGAGGAACGTTTTTCAGTTCAGGGCCCTATGCTTCGGCCTTTCCACGGCCCCCCAAGTATTCACAGGACTGATGAAGAACGTTGCCCAGTGGCTTCATCTCGAGGGAGTGAGGATTTCCCTCTACTTGGACGATTGGCTTATCAGGGCCAAATCCAAGGAGAAATGTCTGGAGGACTTACGAGTGACGTTGGATCTAGCAGCTTCTCTGGGTTTGCTAGTGAATTTCGAAGTCACAGCTAATCCCAGTCAAGAGCGTATCTATCTGGGGATTCTGATGGCTTCTCAGGTTTTTCGGGCGTATCCGTCCCCAGAGAGGATAACCCGAGGTTTGGAGAAGGTAGCAATCTTTCTAGAGAAAGATGTATGCACAGCGAGGGAGTGGATGAGTCTTGTTGGGGACACTCTCCTCGCTGGAGCAATTCGTTTCTCTAGGAAGGTTGCACCTCAGACCCCTACAGTTCTTCCTGACGAGGAACTGGGATCGGAAGTCTCAAGGTCTGAACTTTGCGTTCAAGATTTCGCAGAGATAAAGGAGGATCTACGTTGGTGGCTAGACCCTCTATTGTTCAAGGAAGGCCGGCCTTTCCTTGCAGGTTCGGAACCCCAACCTAGTGTTGTATGCAGACGCTTCGGACAAAGGTTGGGGAGCTACTCTCGGGTCGAGAGAAGTGTCAGGCACCTGGATGGGGGATCAGGTGTCCTGGCACATCAACAAGAAGGAGCTAACAGCGATTTGGTTAGCTCTCAAGACCTTCGAACCCCTCGTAAAAGGGAAATATGTTCAGATCAACTCCGACAACACTACAGCCCTGGCTTACATTCGGAAACAGGGGGGGACTCACTCTTTCTCCCTGTACGAGACAGCGAGATCGCTCCTCTTGTGGTCAGAGGAAAGGAACATAAGGCTTCTCACCAGGTTCGTACAGGGAGAAAGAAAATGTCAGAGCGGATCTGCTAAGCAGAAGGAATCAAGTCCTTCCCTCAGAGTGGACTCTGCACGCGGACGTATGCCAGGAGCTGTGGAGGACGCTGGGGCTAGGCCCCATCTCGATCTATTTGCGACCTCCAGGAATGCGCGGATAGATCTATACTGCTCCCCTATTGCAGACCCAAGAGCAGTGGCAATAGATGCATTCCTGATGGATTGGAGGAATCTGGATCTTTACGCGTTCCCGCCTTTCAAGATTATAGGGGAAACGTTAAGGAAATTCGCAGCGTCAGAGGGAACAAGGATGACGTTGATAGCTCCGTTCTGGCCCGCCCACGACTGGTTCACAGAGGTACTGGAATGGCTGGTGGATGTCCCAAGATCCCTACCTCTAAGAGTCGATCTGCTCAAACAGCCCCACTTCGACAGGTTTCACAAAAAACCTCCCCGCTCTCAGTCTGACTGGATTCAGACTATCAAGAGTCTCGTCAGAGCTAAGGGCTTTTCGGCAAAGTCTGCAAGGGCTATTGCCAATGCACGTAGACCTTCCACATCTAGAGTCTACCAGTCGAAGTGGGCTGTTTTTCGACGCTGGTGCAGGACTCATAAAGTTTCCTCCTCCAGTACCTCTGTGACTCAGATTGCAGATTTCCTTATCTTCCTGAGGGAAAAATGCGGGTTGGTTGTCTCCACCATCAAGGGATACAGGAGCATGCTTTCCTCAGTTTTTCGTCATAGAGGATTAAACATATCTGAGGACAAGGACCTCCATGATTTAATCAGATCGTTTGAAACGGTTAAAAGAACCTCCTCCTTAGTGCCTAGCTGGAATCTTGATGTCGTGCTGCTCTTCCTGAGGTCCTCAAGGTTCGAACCTCCCCATGCTGCTTCGTTCAGAGACCTTTCGATGAAGACTCTTTTCTCTGTGCGTTAGCGTCAGCGAAGAGGGTCAGCGAGCTGCAGGCTCTAGAAGGTGAGGTAGGTTTCCAAGGAGGCTCCGCGGTTTGCTCTTTTCTTCCGGCTTTCCTAGCCAAGAATGAAAACCCTTCTTCGCCGTGGCCCAGGAGCTTCGAAATCAAAAGCTTATCCTCCTTAGTTGGGACAGAAGAGGAGATCTCTTTGCCCGGTGAGAAGCCTGAAATATTATCTTCAGAGGAAGAAAAGACTTGCCGCTAATGAGAGCAATCTCTGGTGCTCTGTAAGGGACCCCAGTTGGCCCTTATCTAAAAATGCACTCTCATTCTTTATCAGGAATATTATTAGAGAAGCACACACTTCTTGCAATCAGCAACAGTTTAACCTTCTGAAAGTCAAGGCGCACGAAGTACGGGCCATCGCGACGTCTTTGGCTTTCAAGAAGAATTTGTCATTACAAAACCTTATGAAGGCCACTTTTTGGAGGTGTGAATCAGTCTTCTCTAATCACTACCTAAGGGACGTATCGATTACGTATGATAAGTGTTTTGGGCTAGGCCCGTACGTATCGGCGGATTCAGTGCTGGGGCAGGGAGCTGAAACACATCCTTTTTAATCCTTTTTCCCTGTTAGTTTTAAGTTTGAGTTTTTTGGTTGTACGAAGGAGGTTGCAGGAGGCAGCTCCTTCTTTCGTATACTAATGTTAGTATTTGGTTAGGTGATCGGTTGTGCTTGAGGCTCCTTGCAATTGGTAGTGATAGGCTCTGGCATGTAAGCGGGTTGATCCCCATTGACCAGATCCTGCTTGGATTCTGCCAAGTAAGTGGACTCAGTTCCCATTGGTAGACCCAAAGAGTTCTTCAGCCATAGGTCACGCCCTCGCTGAGACTCTTTAGGCAACGCAGACTAATAGACAGTAACTATTCAAGTCTTCTGCCTAAATCAGGTAAGAACCAGAGGTTTATATTATGTATTCCTTTAACATGTGTTGTCCCCACTTTCTAAGTAAGTATGTGTCTCTTTCCCTCCACCAAGGGTGTCAATCAGCTAAGTATATATCTGGCAGGGAAGTTCAATGTACAAAAAATGATATTGTTAGTATACAATAAAGTTTTGTACATACTTACCTGGCAGATATATACGATTGATGGCCCGCCCAGCCTCCCCTCAGGAGACAGGTGGAAGAAAATAACCTGACAAGAAAGGGGGACTGGTTTCTTACACCCGCCTCCCAGCGGCGGGTAAGGTAGATCACCTGACCTACCGGTAGCGTGTGCCGCGAGTTTTGAATTTTCTGTCGTGACGTCAGAGACCTAAGCTAAGTATATATCTGCCAGGTAAGTATGTACAAAACTTTATTGTATACTAACAATATCATTTTAGACAGTAAAGAATCAATTAATCACTCTTCATAGTTCCCATCAAATAATGCTAATGGAAATCATACCATTAAACCAAACCAAAATGTAACTATCACTCCCCAACCATCCACAAGATCCAAATATTCCATTAACAACAACAAAACAAATAACCCCTCAAACCAACAGTCCTTATCACTACAGAAAATGCCTAATAGAATTACAAAACCAGAAATTTCCAAAGCCAGATCAAATACTTCTGAACCAATAATTAACATTACCAAACATGCTTCGTCTTGTGGTTGTAATGAGTGCTTTGTAAGTACATATAACCAACTAACTACCAAGACAGAGGACACAGTACAAAATTGTATAGACAATTTTACTAAATTAAGGAAATGCCCTTTAACACACCAACATGAGAACGAATTATGTTCTGAATCCAAATCCTGAAAATACAGAAAGGAAATACTAAAATAAAAAATAGACTTATTAATATTCAATTATGAAAAACAAACAACTGTAGAATCTAATAACCAACATACAAATACAACAATTAAAAAACCACAAAGAAATTCAAATGCATATAAACTACGAGGCAAAGTAAAATCAGCAATCAATTTACAGAATTTAACACCAATTCCTCCCAATAATGGAATATAAAATTATTCAATGGAATATAAATGGCCTCTTACCCCAACTACGTCTGGGTGAATTACAAAGAATCATACGAGACTACAACCCAATGTGCATATGGCTACAACATATAGGAAGTAACCCTACAAATATCCAACACTGTAAAATTGCCTGTTTTTCACCAACTGATGGTGGAAAATTAGGCACAGTTATGTACGTTCATAATAGCATAACATATGAACCTTTCGACATACCATCTATGCCATATCAAATAATATCTATTAAACTGTACATGCCTGACAAAAATAAAATCACTATTTGTAATTTATACAACCAACCAAATTTCAATGCAAATTTTAGTGATTTTTCTTAACTTATTAGCAAAAGTATACAGGAACCCCTACTTATAGTAGGAGATTTTAATGCACATAATCCATTATGGGATACTAATAACCCCACTGACATATCTGGAATTAACATAGAAAAAACTATAATGAAACACAACCTGTGTTGTCTCAATGAAAGTGGAGTTCCAACTTTTTTTTCAAATACACACCTAACCTTTTCGTCAATTGACATTTCATTATGTTCAAATGATGTAGCCAAGAAATTTGAATGGAATGTCCTAGACGATTCATACACAAGTGACCGTTTCCCAATATTCTAAACTACTTAAGTACGTAATATCAAACTATTGCCACCTACGAGATATAATATCCAAAAAGCTAATTGGGATAAATATTTCCTATACACTCGAAACATACCACCATTCCCACATAATGAAGATCACAATACTACATGTGAATCCTTCTCAAACTTCATAATAAATGCTGCAGATAAAAGCATTCCAAAAACCAAATCACATTCCACAAAATCCCCTATCCCATGTTGGAATCTAACCTTAACAATCTTAATTAAGATAAATCATATATTGGGACGCAATCTTAACAGACTCAAGACTCGCCTTAAATCGCTCAACAAAATGCCCTATAAAATAAACATATTAAACAAAATAGTTATAACAAACATAACAATTAACCACATTAAACCACTATATAACAAATATACAGCCAAATTTAGAAAAACAGTAATAGCTGAAAAAATCACATCATGGAAAGAAAATAATCTCAAACATATCTTCAAACACATCCACAAGGGATATCTGGCAAAAGATCATGAAAATCAATGGAAAACATATAAGACCTCCAAGAAGTGCAATACATTTAAATGGAAAAATATACCACAATACTTATGAAATATCAAATATAATTGGAAAGCATTTTGGAAACATCAGTGCTTACTCTAGCCTAGATATAAATTTTCAAAATATCAGAAAACAAAAAGAAAATATAATACTCAATTTTGAAACTCTTGAAGACCTGGAATATAATTATAGTTTCAACATGGATGAACTAGATAATGCCATCAACTCATGCCATCCCTCCGCACCAGGATATGATAAAATATCATTTGAAATAATAGAAAAATTAGCTCCTGTAGCTAAATCATATTTATTAAAATTTTATAATAGTATCTGGCTAAAACGTGTCTTTCCTGATAAATGGAAACATGCCATAATAATTCCAATAAATCAACCAGGAAAGGATGCAAGTAATCCATTCAATTATAGACCAATATCCCTAACAAGCTGCCTATGCAAAATCTTAGAAAAAAATGGTTAGAAAAAATGGTTAATGCACAATTAATGTACATATGTAATAACCAAAGAATCCATTTTAACACCATCACAATCAGGTTCAATAGCTGGCAGATCAACCCTAGATACCTTAACACATTCAGAGGATCATATCAAAAAAGGCTTTGAACAAAAAAAAATTAACAGTAGCTATATTTTTTTATATAGAAAAAGCATACAACACAACATGGAAACATAACATCATGCAAAAACTCCACTCCAAGGGACTAAGAGGCCACTTACCAATATTTATGAAGAACTTTTTAAGAAACAGAACTTTTCAAGTAAGAGTAGAAAATTCCTACTCAGTAACCTATGAACTGGAAGAAGGAATCCCTCAAGGTAGTGTCTTGAGCTGTACATTGTTTGCTTTAGCAATCAATGACATTACTATAAATTTACCAAGTGGTGTAAAAAGGGATTTTGACGTAGGAAAAATCTATTTCTGGGCGAGGAAGCCGTGTCGCCCAGTGAAATGTGTCCTCTTTAGCACTATTTCTAGTAAAATATTGCTATGATACCAGAGAACTGCTAAATTGGACATGTCAGAAGTCTCTGCCTCGCTCACCTAAATAAAAGGTGTCGGTATAGAACTGGGGCGAGTGTTAAACACTACCACAGCAACCCCTCCAATTAGCCTTTTCCTCATCAAAAGACCCTGAAAACGGGGAGCCGACCTATAGGTCACACCCAGCTACCCTGTTGAAGGGGACTGCGGCGTCATTCTTATCGATAGCCTCCCAGCGTTGCACGCTTTTTTATAGATGACTTTGTTATTTACTGTACGAGTAGCAATTTGAGACATGCTCAGGGAGTTCTCAATACTGCCATTTCATGTATGTAGTTGGACACATTCAGTTGGATTTAAATTTTCAACTGATAAAACGAAAGCAGTCATCTTCTACAAAGACAAAAGATGGCTGAAGAACCAAACAATCAAACTTCACCTTTATAGCACGGAAATACAATTTTGTACAAAAATCAAATATCTAGGAGTGATATTTGATCAACATTTAAATTGGAAAGAGCACATCAAATACATTAAAGCCAAGGGCATCAAAGCCCTTGGCATATTGAAAAAGTTATCACACACTAATTGGGGAGCAAAGCGAGATATTTTATTAATGATATATAAGGCAACAGTCTCATCCATAATAGATTGCTGCTGTCCAATACTATATTCCTCCGCCTCAGAATCTGCATTAAAAACTCTCGATGCAGTACACCATGAAGGTGTGCGATTGTGCACAGGAGCATTCCAATCATCCCCAGCAAGCTCGCTTCTGGTAGAGGCAGGTGTATTGCCCTTGAAACATCACCGTAATTTAATAACAATACGAAGAGGTCTTTCACTACAAGCAGGATCATCTGCAGCTGTCTGCTTTCAAAATTATAATTGAGAAACAGAATTTCATAGTACTAGCTCTTTCCCAAAAGAGCTAAATACCTAATGAACTTACATAACATAAATCCAAGTTTTCAGCCACCTATAGAATTGTCACCACCATGGATGTTAAAACAAATAAAAATATGTACCTCCCTGTCTTACCTACTTAAAAAACAAATGACAAGTATAGAAATGTACCGCCAACATGCTTTGGAGCACATTAGAAGAAAAGGAGACAAATTCATGGTATATACAGACGGCTCCAAAAATAATGTTGAGTAGGAGCATCTGCATATTTGAAATATGTTAATCAAAAGAAGCCTGCCTTTAATATCATAAAATATTTACTGCTGAAGTCACGGCCATACAAATGGCTCTTGATATGATATCTGAGGAAAATGCAAGTGTCTATTATTTTCAGTGACTCACGTAGTGCTATAGATGCTATAAGACAGTATAAATCAGTAACCAAATAGTACAAGAAGTAAAAATAAAAATTCATCAATAAAAATCCAATCAGGATTATCAATAGAAATATGTTGGATTCTAGCACACGTGGGAATAAAAGCAAATGAAAATGCAGACTCAGCTGCCAAATTAGCCTGCACTATCCCTCCAACAATTACACATGCCCCAATATCAGACTGGATAACATCTGTCAAACCACTGATATACCAAGATTAGAAAAGAGAATGGGCCTTAGTGCCAACCACAAATAAACTTAAAAATATAAAAACTGAAGTGTATGCATGGAGGACATCTTCACAAAAAGAAAGATCAAAACAGTTAATCCTAACAAGGCTCCGTATAGGACACACAAGATTCTCGCATGGTCACTTGAAGTCAACACCACTGGCTGACCCAATAAATTGTAATAGATGTCAAACCCCCATGACAGTGCATCATTTACTTGTTGAATGCCCAAATTGGACCCAACAAAGATCAATTTACCTATGGAATTCAAAAATGAAAAATATTCTTGCTGAAAATTTTTTAAATAAGACAGGTTTCTTAAATAAAGTAATTTTTTTCCTTCTCCTTCTTCTCAGGATTAATCCCTGAGAACCAGCCCGAGAAGAGTCTACTTAAGACTCAGAGGTCTGGAAAAACTAAGCCCTATTAATAATAATAAGTCCATTACAGTACTATTTTGCCATGGTAAATTACAAACGAGCATGGCTAAATGTTTTTACAATCTTACTTTATAATAAGTAAACCATTATTTTACACGGGAACTGGAAGGGCCTTCCAACACAATAAAAGTATTTTATAGCAAAAAAGGAAGGATTCTAGTAAACGAAGTGGGGTTTTTTCCTTATTCGTATGTAGCATAACTTGGTAGCCCATCAAAAGTTTAGGCTAGTTTGAAATACCCAATTCTTTTAGAAGTAGCATATGCAATAGTCAATAGTAGTTTGGTACTTATCATTCAGACCATGAAATCATGTGTATGAGCAGTCTTTATTTACACTGTGATTACAACTGGTGAAATCAAAGTGCTATTGTTAGGGGTGCTGTGAAACTGCATTAAGGCACCTGACCTTGTTTACCAAAATCCAACCAAGAACAGACAGTTAACAGGGAAGATTGATCATCAAAGTGAATATGCAAGGTAGAAACCTAGTAGTCAGACCAAAAGAGTGGAAGTGTGCCGAGTCATTGTGTAGCTCTTGGAATAAGTAAAGTTCTCATGGCTCCCCATACTGCACCATTCTGAGTACTGTACACTCCTTGAGCTCACAAAGAGAAATAAGGAGCCATAACCCTGAATAAGAGAAGTGAGAGGAGGAAGTTCTTAGGTGAAAATGTAGGTACAAAGGGAGCTAGATGGCCATTTTGGTTAAGTTCAAGTACTTGACAAGATATTTAGCAGCCTAAAGACTCATAAAAAGCAAAAGAAATGAAATTAAGGTAATAAAATAGAATATAGCGCATGCACAATAGAATCCCAGACAAGAGGCTCTGATTTAGAGAGATGACAATCTTGAAGCAAGAGAGTCTGGCAAATAAACTGACCTACCCAAACAGTCATAAAATGCAGTGTTAAAAAAAATAAAAGAAAGTGAGTGATAAAAGTGCTTCCTGTGGCCAGACAACATGATATGCACGTGGAAAGCTATCCCATCACATGACATGAATCCTAAGGTTGATCTCCCTTCAGAACGTGTTGAAGCATACTCATTACTACTACCTTCCCCAAAATGCTCTGTTTAGGCTCATGAGGGAAGACATGTATGAAAAGGTATCATTCTGAGAGTAGTAGTAGTGAAAATGATTAGATCATTCACACACCGATTGCTGGTCAAAGAATTTTTTTTGAAAAGTGGTAAGCAAAGAGCACATGAGTGGCATTTAATGGGACGGAGAATGTAAGGGTTGAAGCTAGATTGAGTAGTTTATGGTAGCAGCTTATAGAGAGAATAAGTCACTAGGCTGAGATAATTGATTAGTCCCTATAAATCCAAAGATCTTGGCAATTATCAAATACTATCATCAAATTTAGATCTGACACTATCTGTCAAAACTAATTTCTAAATGTTTTCCCCAAGGAGATTAACTCATCAAGCCACCTACATGGTTGCTTGGTGAGTTAATCTCTTTGGGAATTTTTTTCAAGGATTATATTAAGACAGTGAAAATGCTTGTTTTTATTCAAATGCAGAAAGAAGACTTTGTGGTACTCAACTCTATGTTTGCTAATCCACCTTAGATACATACATGTAACCTATCTACTGCTACTTTCAATTTCAGCCATAGCCACCAACTTACTTTTGCAAAATCCAAGTGATATGATTTCCATGACCCTTATAAGTAATCATACTAAAGAATGGCACTTAATGATTTTGAGAACTAACCCTACATGTCATAGTTCCTTGCTTTAGTAAACTGATTGTTAATCCAAATGTCTTCTGTATATGATAAATGAATTAAAAAGTTAAAAGCTTGAAACATGAATGATTTATAATAGAATGGTTATATTAAGGTGTTGAGCATGTTTGATCATTCAATGGAGAGAATAGGAAAGGTAATGTAGTGATTCTTGTTTAATACATAACTTAGTCATTGAATTGCTTGCTTAAGCCTTGGCGTTTCTGTGACAGGCCCTGCACGAGCATCGTAGTGGTTATTACTAAGCCATCTCTCAGCGCTTCTCTTCCTACTGTCCCTGTGCTCCTGATTTCTCAAGTGACATGGAATTGTGGGAACTCACAACTACTAATGATGGACTTTTGGTGGCTGATTGGCATCTGTCTCCTTGGTTAAGTCACTGGCTGTAAATATGAGGGTGCTTTTAATTGCAAGCAATGATATATATGTATAAATTCTGTTGACATTCAACAATATTCTGCATGTTGTATTGTTCGGGGGTCATTAGCTAACCACCAAACAAATATATGTATATTAAAATAATTTTGTGATTTTACAGTTTGAGCTAATTCAGCATTGCAATGAAGGGTTAAATGGAGCTTCTCTTTCAGTAAAATGTGATGTTTCATATCGGGGTGTTAATGTTGACTAAATATTGTGGTCATATTAGGAAAACAAATGTAAAGATATATAGAAGAGATTTATGATTTACAATAACGTAAGCTAAACTTAACTGATGAATGAACCTTAGATTAGTCTTGATTGTCAATTAGCACAATACGTATACAGGTATTGTACTCAATGAAGAAGTTATAATTAGATGGGATAGTAGTATTACTGGTATACCCTTCTAGGTAGGAACTCCTCTGTCACTTTTGATTGGTGTGAATCTCAGAGGAAAGCATCACTGCCATTAAGTTTTTCTCTTAATATCACAACCATCATAACACACATTAAATTAAATAAATGTCTTAATTAAGAACTTATAAAAGCCTATTTTCAGCTTAATAATTTTTTGGGCCACACTCCTTTGCTCAGTTTAGTGACATGTATGCCTTTTATGCCCTGAAATTGCTTGAAGGAAAAGAAAAATTATGAATCAATTCTCAGAAGGTCAAGATTTTGGCATTAATTTGAGCCAGTTTACCATGAAAAGTAGTACTTTTAATTTTAATGTCATATCATGCATCTGTTGAGATATTTTAGGTCAGTATCCGCTTTGTTTTTATTTCAGCAGTCTTTTATCTTTGGCCATCATGTATTACACCTCAACCCCGAGTACAGTAACTTGAATACATAATTATTTCGCAGATTGTATAGACCTAACTTGTCTTGGCTGTCTGATTGTTCATTTAAAGAACTGTTTTCCAGACTCTTGATTAGGAATGTTTGGACATTGCTCCCTAGATGTAAAATACCCACTTGAGTGCTTATTCACAGTAAGTTTGCTGAAGTAGTATATTTCAAGGTATATATTGTTGCTTAGGACTTGGACCACCCAAATCTAGTTTTACTGATATGACCAGCAGCCATTGGTTGTGCACCTTTAAAAATTTCATTTTGGAATCTCATTCAGTTTTAATAGATTTCTTATTTTAAAGAGAATTTCTTGCTACTGTTGTTATTATTTTTTCTGTGATTTCACCAATTTTGTCATGTCTGCCTAACCAGCAATGTGCCTATTACATTTAGTCATTAAAATTTTTTTAAACGTGTTTCAGTATTTAAAAGATTGCTTGACTAACCATTATATGTGTGTGGTATGGTTTTTGCTTTTTATTAATATGAGTGTAATTTCTATATATACTTTGTGACACACAATTCACTTGTGACTGAACACTGTAAATTAAATAGCAGGTTTGTTTTTTTATGTGAATACTTTTTAAACAACATGTACACATTAGCTATGACATGACAGCTTTGTACCATTTGCAATGTGTTCATCTTTGTTAACAGGTTTTTGTACTTCAAACCTGAACTTCTTCATTTTGCCTCATGAATTATGATTGATTTTAGGGCCTCTAGACGTGTCACCCCAAATGTTGGCACATTCATATAGTAGTACATATATAAATTACAAACCTTTTACTTTGACTAAATCCGTTAGGCCTGGTCAAGGGGAGTAGGATGAGGCATGAAATGTTAATTGGAATGTGCAAAGTGAGAAGTAAAGATAGGGTAGACATCCACGAATAAGGAGGACCTCTGTACTTGCTATCATACACACTTTCTTTACAAGCCTGGTTACCTGTAGATGTTCGGTAAAGCTGTTCTTCATACTTAAAATGTTTGTTGGTTTTACCTTGCTTTATTATTGTTCCTTGGCTCATCTTATTTTTTCAGAAATTTCTTAAGGTGACTCTTATTTATTAGTGCATGTTGTTACAATAAACTTTATATTTGTGTGTGATATTGTAATAACTCAGCAGGGATACTTTGTGACAGGAGGATCAGTGCAAAAGTTAAAGGAAAGTTTTATAAAAGCATAGTTAGACCAGCCATGCTGTGTAGGTCAGAGACTTGGCCAATAAAGAAAGAACAAGAAAGAAGAATGGAAGTGGCCGAGATGAGAATGCTGAGGTGGATGTGTGGTGTCACAAAAAGAGATAAGATCAGGAATGAATTGATCAGGGGGACAGTCAAAGTATTAGAGGTTTCAAAAAAAGCTCAGGAAAGAAGATTCAGATGGTTTGGTCATGTCATGAGGAGAGAAGATGAACATGTATGTAAGAGGGTTATGAACATGGAGGTGGAGGGCAGAAGAGGGAGGGGAAGGCCAAAGTTCAGGAGGAAAGATAAATTATTAAATGACTTGAAGGAAAAGGGTCTAAGAGAAAGAGAACAAGATTTAAGGACAGAGGAAGATGGAGAAGGCTGACTAGAAACAGCGACCCCATACAGAAATGGGAAAAGCTGAAGGTAAAGAAGATTGTAATAACCTTATACCCTGAACAATGTAGTAAATGAAAAACATTACATTATATTTGAAGTTGGGCTACATCAAATCAAGGCAAAAACCTTTAAACAGCATGCTAGTCATTTCCAGTTAGAACTACATAAGTGACAGGTGAGGAGAAGAGTGTATGATACTGTCAACTTCTTCCTAAATAGCTATTCAGTATGGGTAGAAGTCCCAGAGTTTTGCTTTTCAGGTAACCTCATCAGAATTGGTTAAAGCAAGTACTGTAGGCAGTCCCCGGTTTGCAACAGGTCCAGCTTGCGACATTCTGAGGTTACAACGTTTTTCAAATATATTTATTAGAAATTTTTGGCTTACGATGTGGCGAAGAATAGAACCTCCATTGTTAACCGGGGACTGCCTGTATTGTCTCTTAGATGCAGGCCTAATATTCATACTCTTTACTACGTATATTTCTCTTGACCTTAACATTGGCACACATCTGTTGTCCAAGGCTCGGAAGAAAGTGAGTCTGACAGCTGGTGAAACAATGGGACTCCCACGACTGTGGTCTTCTGAACAATCCTTTCGCAAGTAACTTTTAGCAGTTCATATATTAGTTCTTCAGCTTTGATCAGGTGTATTAAAATTAACAATGATGGTATGTTTCTGTGTATGAAAAAAATTGTATGAAAATTTCTGCTCTTTCGATTGATATTGATAAGTTTACTTCATTATGTCATTGCTGTATTAATATTTTCAATAATTGTAGCATTTTCATTTTAATGATTAAACTAATTTAAACCAAATGCTGTAACCCATATAAGCAAGGCTCTTACATTTAAAAGTATTTATATATAGATGTGTGTTTGTGTGTAAATATAGTGATTTATTGCCAAAGGGAGTACTGTATGAAAGCTAAAACAAAAGTCACATCTTAACCAGGAGCTTTTGATTAAGATTTCCGTAGTACTGAACCTTTTCTTTGTTAAAGTTTTGCCATTTACTCTGGTGGATGTCAGCCATTTGAGTGTGATGAGGATATTGCTGTTTGTTTTCATCCCCTTGAAAGGGAGACCTGACTTTTGATCCAATTCTGTCATGACAAATCAAAACAGTGTTTCAGAATCTAAACTGGAAGATTTAGTAGCCATAATTTGGCTAATGTCATGGCTAAAATTCCTACCCCGCAGTGACTATGACATTTAAGATTACAAGACCATGCACTTGTTAGTTTTGTGCTTATATATGATCTCTTAAAACTACTATACATGAGGTTTGTATGTTTGCTGTTCCTGAATGTAGAGGTTAAATCCAATGTTTTGAAAAATGATTATGGGTGATTGGAACATATGCTTGATGTTCCACAGCAAAAGTTGACCATTTCATAACAATCTTGTAAATGGAAACAAATATATCAATGTAACAATTAATTAGTAAGTGAAAATTCTGACAGTTCTTTACTCACTGTTAAAATAACTGAGGTGACTTGACTAATAAAAACAGTGGACAGTGAAAATTGTTTTCAAGGTGGTCAGCAGTAATTTTTAATGAAACTAGTTTGGCAGAAAAATTGTCAACTAGATGTTTTAATACCTCTGATTTTTAAGTAGAATAATGGGACTGACCTAATTTTTTGTGAACTTGAGTAATTTATATCTACTGTATTTAGTAGTAGTATACTATGTATTATATTTGTACTGAATGAGAAATGTCATAATTCACTTATTCAATACTTAATTTCATATTCTGTGGACAGTACAAGTACTACAGAATTTAGTGCTGATTCATCAAAATGAGAAATTGTCAGTTTTAGATAGGTATATCAGTAAAATGTAGAACTTAAAAAAAATAATAGTACCAGCCAGTAATTCTGGATCTTGGTTGCTGTCTGTTATCATATCTCTCTCCATTGTCAATGAAATTAAACTCTAATGAAATTTGAAACTTTATTGGCTGAAGGCTGGAAGCTCTCTCAGAAGTGACATTCAGTGGTTTATGTAACATTTTGGCTTTGGTTGAAGGCTTTCAGTATATATTATTACTTACATCGCTATTGTCTTATTTAAATTGACCTTTTTTATTACTTTATATTTTAGAACTTTGTTTTCTTGAATAATGTTTGTGCATACCTTTAACAGATGGGCTTCATACAGTGTACTGAAGGCATAAAGCTCTCTGCAGTATCACTTCAGCCCCTATCTGCGACCCCTTTCATTCCTTTTACTGTTCGTACCTCTATTCATATTATCCATCTTACTTTCCCCCTCTCCAAACAATTCTTTTATCATTCTTTTCATCACTGAATGATCTCATAGGTTCCAGTGCTTGGCCCTTGGCATAAAGTTTATATTCCAATTCCAATATAACAGATGGGTCTGGAATTTGGAGTTATTTCTTAAAATGGTGGTAAATAGTAGCTCACTGATATGGTTATGCATATACTATGTCTTTTATGTCCATTATGATTTATAGGCCATGCAGCTTTATAAAACATTCAATGCACTATTAGTCTTGTAGCACAAGTTATGTTGGAATAAGTAGGTCTCTCTTTTTATACGTTTCATTTCATTATGGTCTTGTAGAATGTAATAAGTTTTTTTGTTAAGTGCTCATTGTATTAGTACTAATTAGACTTTAGTCCATATTAGCTCATTGTAAATTGTTGACAGACTTCATTGTGGTAAGTGTCATGCTTTTCCATACCAACAAAGAACTCCCAATACACTACAGTATAATATTGATAAAGGTTAGCTGAGTTTAAGCCACATGGTATGGCATTGTTATTCAAAGCTAATTCCAAGTGGCATCTAGTCACCAGAAAGTTATATGTTTATGATAGTCTTACAGACCTGTCATAAAACATTGTGGTCACCAGTATTCAACAAGTATTTGACACATATATCTCATGGTCTTAGCTTCTTGACTTGCTTTAAGGGATTAGGTGACAACACCTGTTTTCCTTAGCACACTTGGGGGAAAGGAAGAAATGACAACTTCTGAGATGTAAAACAGGTGTCTTGAATTGATAAATCCATTGTGTTGCAAGATGATAGTGATTTAATTATTGTAAAATGGGAGATTTAAATATAATTATTATGTTGTGAGCAGTGTACGTATGTATCAAGTGGGGTAGATTGTCTAGTTTAGATTAAGCTGGCTTTGTGCCAGCAGGGCCCTTTTCCATTGGCAGTTCTTAAGAGTGATAAGGTGTTGAAGGGAAGAAGGGGCTGATGTGACCCCTGCCCAGCCAACAGAGATGCCAAGTGAGGTTGTAATTGCAGTTTCAATAGCTCCTTTGCAGTTATATCTTTGTATATTATAAATTCCCTTTGTTTATAAAGTAAATTTCCCTTAGCAACTGTATTATTCAATATGATGCCCTCATTTGATGTTTGTGTTAATTGGTAAAAGGACTAAGTTTTTCCTGAGAATGGAATTTCTTTGTGACTTCAGTGCTCTCTCACCAACTTTGTTCCGAGAAGGGAATTTCTTCATGTCTTTAGTGCTTTCTTACCAAAATTTAGCAAAAAATTACCCTTAGTGTTTATTGGTAAACAAATGCAAAAAATCATTAATGTAACCTCCCTTTTTTTTCAATTAAGTGCTTTACCTTTTCTGATCTGGGCTAGAGTAATTGTTTCATGTAGTAAGGAAGAGCCAATTTTGTTTTGATACTAAATGTATTTAGTATCAAGAATAGTCTAATGCTTTGAAAACTTTCTGAGCACTAGGATCAACACATTGCTGAGTTATCATACTACCAGACTGACCATTTCAGAGATCTGCTGTTACCTTTATTTTTGAACAGTGGAGACTGGTACCCATGGCAGTGGGCTTGATACTGATGCTTTAAAGTTTTAAGATGGTTGTACATGATGCCAATTTTAAGGGCCGTACACAGTGGACTTAGAGTTCCTTACTTTTATTGTACATAATGCATGCATTTACAAGTGTGCTTGTATCAAATAAATCACTGCCTTAGCCTTACACTTTGGCTTGAAAGTGTGGACTGCACCTCCATTTTTAAGGCAGGAAGAAGATACAGCCTCTCCCTAGGGAGCATTATATTCCTGCATCTCTCTCTATGTATACTGTAGATGCAGTTTGTAACTAAGAATCATCTCGTACAGCATATGGTACCAGCTGTACAAAATGGAAAACATCAGCATTTGAAGATGTTTCTGACCTTATAATGCAACTGTGAGAAAAATAAATTCTTATTTCTTGTAATTATAAGCAGCATAGGCTAGGATAAAAGATTAGTTTAACCAGACCTATGAGCATAACAAAGGGTCTTCTTGGGCTTGTTCCCAGGAATTAACCTGAGAAAAAAAAACTAGACTATATTCAAAATACCAAGTTTGCTTAGGAACATGATAATTTTGTTAAGTGAGAAATTTTTGCTTTCAGCAAGAATTCTTGACGTTGTTGGATCACCAAAATGAATGTGCGTGTTGATTCCAATTTGGGTATTTAACGAGCAATGGCTGGACAGTCACAGGGACTTTGCATATATGTATTACATTTCATTGGGTCAAAACGTGGGATTGTCATTAGATGACCAGAGAAAATCTAGTATGACCTATGCATTGTCTTGCAAAAATTACCTCTTTAGATCTAGCTTTTTGAGACGATGAAACCCACAGGTACACCTCAAATTTTATATTTTTCAGCTTGTTTGATATTGGTACCAAAAATCAATCTGTTTGCCAATCTTGATATGTTAGAGATTTGACAGATGCTCTCCAGTTTGATACAGGGGCATGTGAACTTGTTGGGGTAATAGTGCATGCTAATTTAGCAGCAAAAACTGCATTTTCATTTCCTTGAATTCTTACATATGCCAGAATCCAGCAGATTTTTGTGATAATCCAGATTGGAGTAGTTGATGTAAGATTCTGATCGTCCAACGACCGATGAAGGCCTCCTCTCATCTATTCTGACAGAGGTACCTGTTACTGAGAGGAATCTCCCACAGGGGACCAGAACTCCTTCAGCCTCCACTGCAGAGATCGAAGGTGGAGGTGACCATGAAGGAGCAGCTTCTCGAGAGATGACAAGATCCTGAGAAGAACCTGACACTGGTGAGCTGGTTGTTTGGCCTATGCCAGGAAGGAGCATGCCACTGACCTGAACTTTTGCAGCCTTTGATCTGACGGGAAAACCCTCAATGCTGCCATATCTATGGACATACCCAGATAAAAGATCCTGTGACAAAACTAGAGAAGACGATCCCTGTCCTACATCAGCTTTTCTCTGGAACTTGCCAAGTCCAGCCGGTCGTCGAGATATCTCAACAAGCGAATCCCTTGAGCATGAGCCCACATCAAAACTAAGACAAAGACCTTTGTGAACACTTGAGGGGCTGTAGTCAAGCTGAAGCAAAGGACCTTGAACTGGAAGCGAAGGAATTTCCTGGACAAAGGGTGAACTGGAATCTGGAAGTAAGTGTCCTTCAGGTCTATTGACAGCAAAAAGTCGTTTTCCCTCACTGCTGCCAAAACCATCTGGGCCGTCTCCATCCTGAACCTCGTCTTCCTGATGAAGTGGTTCAGCGTGGAAAGATCTATTACCAATCTCCAGTCACTCGAAGCCTTTGGAACTAGGAAAATCTTATTGTAAAACCTCATGGAAGGACGATGTACTTCTTCCACTGCACCCTTGTCCAGCATCTTAAACACTTCTCCCAAAGAGCTAAGTACTTCAAAGAACCTTGAACATAAGTTAGATGGAGGAGGGTCTGTCTGAGAAAGGGGTAGGAAAGTGGAAAGGTAGTAGATATCCCACCCGAAGAATCTACTACCCATTTCTCTACTCCTTAGAATTGCCATTTGGCCCAATGGCCATCCAGGCATTGCCCCACCTGTGGCAACAGGAAGGGACTCTACCCCTTCCTCTAGTGCTCCTTCCTGGCTCGTAGGATGCTTGGCTGACTCCTCGAAGGAGACCGCCTACTCTGCCTTGGAGGAGGAGGAGGTGGAGGGTGAGAGTGAGACTCCAACGTCACTACTACTTGCTGAACCAGCCTATCTTTGGTATCAGTATACTGCTGGTCAATTGCATCTTCCAACTGGGTCCTGGAAAGAGAAGCTGCAACTCCAGGAGGTCCCCATTATGATTATGAAGAGTCAACAAGGACTCAGAATCCACTGACCCTGCCATCTTCAGCAAGGCCACAGCCCTCCTAACCAGGAAAAGGTTGGCCCACAAACTAGCACTGAGGTGACTCAGGTAAGAGATGTTCTTAGCATCTAGCTGCAGCAACCTGATAAAGGAGGGTGAACTAATGGAACCTCCATCAGAGCAAAATGATGCTATCCTAGCTACCGCAGTAGACCATAAGTCAAGCTGCGACGCAGTCTGGAATACAGAAGAAGCAGCAGATTCCATAGCAGAGGCTTCTTGAGAAGATAACAAAGGGCCCTCAGCCCTTGCCAGATCGAGAGTCAAGCCAGGCTATAGACGGATCACGTCCGAATTAAGGTGATGAGGCATCAGTTGCATGACTTCTGTAGAATAATATTTCCTTTGCCCCTGAAGAGAAGTAGGAAAAAAGGTTAGAAGACCTACATATTAGAGCAAAGAAAGCCATCCCGATTTGAGACCAAAGGATTAATGTGCTTCAAAATTGACTTAGTATGCCCAGAAAGACAAATCGGAGGAATCACAAACGAAGCCCTAGCATCCTACCTCGGACAGAGCAAGGCCTCTATACCCTTAGGGGTCATAGAAAACTGATTCTGTATCCTCTCCACAAGATTATTAAACTCATGAATGAGATCAATAAACTCCAAAAAAGAAGACAGGAACTGTTGACTTTCCTCTTCCTCTGGCTCCACCAAAGGAGACCGACGACGTGAAGTAGAAGGCCCAGAAGGATCTTCATCTTTCCCTAAAACCACTGGAGAAGCTTCCCTTATAAGCCTGGCATCACACCCTTCACCTGCAGGAATGGGACCTCAAACGGTGGAAGATCCCGAGAATGAGGGATCAGGAATACGTTTTGTCAAGTGATGAATCATGTACACATCCTTGAACTGAACCCTGTGCATGCTTGTGCTATGAACCATGTACATGCTCGAGCAACAGCTCATGCACACGGCTGTGTGACAACTCACGTACACAGTCATGAGATGAAGAACGACGTACTATAGAACATCCAGGATGAGGAGACTGGTCTTGAAGGTCTCTACCTCTAGAAGGTGAATGAGGCAAGTTGCCACTCATGGGGGAACGAGATCCTGAAAGCCTAGGCTTCTTGGACACAGGAGAAAGTCTGGTCCTCCCAGACTGCCGTGGCGAAGAAGCCCTACTAGGCTGAGAAGCACGTCCACGGACACAAACTGCCTCACTTCCACAACCATCTACAGCCTCAATATCGACTCAAACACATTCATTGGAAGGCAGAACAGGAAGAGAGGCAACAGTCTCTGGAAGAGGGGCTCCTAGAAGGTGTCGGGACAGACATCTGGGTATCGGGCACCTTCAACTTCTTAATTGGAGCTTTATGATCCTTACAAGGAACTCAAACAGGTTGAGGCAAAGGATAAGCTTGAAGAGTCTGGGGAGAGTGAAGACCATCATGAACTGGAGCACATACATGTATGTGCAAGGGTGAGTCCATACTGAGAAGATGGAGAAACACTCCTATCACCCCCAGAAGACAAAGCAACGAAGTCCTGAATCCTCCAATGCCTAACCTGAGGATGGGGAGTGGGAAAAAGAGATGGAGGAAGAGAAGGATTCCTCTTATGACATTTCTTGCTCGAGAGGACAGGATACCTCTCTAGAATAACGGAGTCCAGCTATCAGCCACAGCTTGAAGAAACGTCTCCGAAGGCTCAGCAAGCATCTGTGATGATGTCAAAGATGATGATGGTAATGACGTTACAGCAACAGGCAGAGGAAGACGACACTGCAGCTGACGTCATAGGCTGAGAGGATGTCAGGAGTAATGTCACGGTATACAAAATGTCAGCGCAAGTCGATGGCCTAACTGGCAGGGAGATAAGTATGTGTCGTAGTTAACGATGGCGTCCTCCTAGGCGGCAGTATGCGAGAGCCAAAGTAGTGGAGGCCTGGAGGAGGTGGGTCTGCCAGGGGGATTGGGGGAGGTTGATGAGCAACCAAGAAATGCAACAACATGCCATCTTAGGAGGGAGGACCCTGTAGGCCTAGGGACCTAAACAATCGCCATCTTTTTTTACTCCAAATCTGAAACAAAGGAAGCAGATGGCGTAGCCTCCTCCCTTCTGGGAGGTAGATATCTCTCATGAAAGACAGAGCTACATTATACACAAAATCACCCTGTGCAACTCCCGATAATTCCAAAGACAAACCGATGGAAAAAAGGGAAGGAGACAGGGCATCAAAAGAAGCAGAGGGAAAATTCCTGGAAGAAGGGACACCAAACTGTCCACTTCAGAAGGTGAGAAACCTTCCCAAGAAGGACAAGAAGATACTCTTAAGGTGTTCCCTCTTCTTGTAGAAAGCTTTCCACTGCCACACAGGTTGGGAACAACACTGCAGGTGAGGGTTAGTGACAGTACAAAAATTAGAATTCACCTACTGCAAGTGGCATGGGGTCAGTAATGGAAGACGCCAAAAACCTCGAGCATGGAAATTCTTGAACGCCCGGACACATACGTTGATGGGGCCAAGAACTCTTGGTGGACTCCATGATACACAATCAGGCACACACACACTGAAAGCAAGCACAAAGAAATCACGGGCTAACAAAGAAACCGGCTTGAGAAGGAGAGCGCCAAAGCGACTACCCTTCAAGGCAGTCAAAGAGAGACGTGTCACGAGGTTCCAAGTCTAATCGGTGACCAGCTTCCACCTCTCGTATACGCATGAATTGCCAAAAGCCACAGATTCCTTGCTTTACAATCTTTGATTGTTTTAACTTGTTTCCAACTGGCGCAAGATTATCCTATTGTTAAGACCCAAAGGTTTGTTAGCTATGAAAAACACAAAGTTCCCATAGTCTTCCTGTCTTCACATATTCTGTGATAGACTTCCTCTCTCATTGCATTTATTCATTAATACTACTTATGCAGTATCCTTCCATTCTTCCACTGACCACATGAATATTCACTGCTATGTATTACCTGATTCCATTATTTCTCCTAAACTTATTCACCAGCCTGTGGTTTTATTCACCATCTTCAATTACCATTGCATTATCTGCAAACATCAAGCACTCCACACAATTCATGGTCTCTTTCCTTATTGAAAGGTCTTTAGTTCACAGTTTCTTTTCTTTCCTGAACCACTCTGATCTACCTAGCCTCAGGGATATTCAACAATCATGGAGACAACACATGATTATCCAAGACCAACTTGACTCCAAGTCAGTTTTCCCATTCTGTGTAACCTTAATAAAACTTGGCCTTCATCATACAAACTCTTTAATCTCTTGACATTTTACTTTGTACTGAACACCAAACATCCTCAACACCCTCCACATCACATAAGTTTTATGTAGTCCGTGTATGCCACACGTAACTTTTTCCATTGACTTTCACATCTCTTCCACAAGTTCCTAAATGACACATGATTGATTTCACTCTTGAGACATTAAAAACATAGTCTAGTGTGTAATCTTTCATGGTAGCTAAAAAATGAAACTAATATTAATATTCAGTAGATCAAAGAATATGGCTGCTAGCAAAGAATTTGAGGAATAAAATAGAATGGAAAATTCATGCACCACAGTAGTTCTTAAGTACAGTGGAACCTCGAAATACAAAAGTCCCTACTTACGAAAAATTCAAGTTACGAAAGCAAATACGAAGATTTTTTTGCCTCTGCATACGAAAATAATTCAGGTTACGAAAGGGTGTTACTGTAAAGTCCCGAGATTCGCCCGGACCGGCGAGAACAATTTTAAAACTCGCGCGCCGCCAACTGAGTAGACTTGCCACCATCCCCCCGCTCTCCCATTGGTTCCTGATGCTAATCACCACTGTAAGATCCTGCTCTCCTATTAGTCAGCATCTCTCCCATCGTGCTCTACGTAAAGGTGTTCTTCAGCCACTCGGTAGCAGCATCTTTATCGTAAACATGCGGAATTCGTTCGTTCATACACAATTTAGTTTGTTAACGTAAATTCATGTTCGTGATTTTGCTTTGTACTTTATCGTGTTGTGTGAGAACTTAATTAGTAACCTAATTACGTACGTTAGTCATGGGTCCCAAAAAAGTTGCTGAAGTTCACGGAAAGAAGAGGATGCTTTCTATGGAGACAGAAATGGAGATTATCAAGAAGTATGAGGCTGGCATGCAGTT
Organism: Macrobrachium nipponense; assembly: GCF_015104395.2. NCBI lineage: Eukaryota > Metazoa > Arthropoda > Malacostraca > Decapoda > Palaemonidae > Macrobrachium > Macrobrachium nipponense. Next base: position 89,592,453 of record NC_087206.1, read on the forward strand.
GAAAGTGATTGACGATAGGCACCATTCTTAAGCAGAAAGAAGCCATCAAAGCAGCTACACCTTCCAAGGGCATGACTATTTTGTCCAACAAGAGGAGCCACGTGCATGATGAGATGGAGAGGCTGCTGCTTCTATGGATTGAGGACAAAGAAATCGCTGGCGATACGATAACCGAGACGGCAATCTGCCAGAAGGCCAGCGCTATATTCGGTGATCTGATTGCCCAGGCCGAAGACGACGGAGGAGAAGGGACATCGACAGCAACACCGGACTTCAAGGCTTCTCGGGGGTGGTTTGATAAATTCCGTAAACGGACTGGCATGCATTCGGTGGTGAAGAAATTGAAATTTAAAAAAAAAAACAAAGTATAAAAAAGTAAAAAAAATGTAAAAATAAAAAAAAGAAAAAAAAAAATTTAATTTTAAGTTTTTTGTAAAGTTAAGTGTTAACATTTCTGCCATTTGTTAATGTGTTTTGTAAAGTTTAGCGTAAATTTTTCTTGTCATTTTTAATGTGTTTCATACAGTTAAGTGTTCAAGTTTTCTGCCATTTGTCCTCCTCCTCTGTCGCCACTTTCAGAGATCGCCTCACTGGAAAGGTAAGGTTCCACATTTTACTACATACGTACGTATGTACGTACAGTATTTCTTGTACAGTATACCATGTACACTAATACACTTTATTTACAGGTATGTAGTACATATTAGTAGTATATGTAGTTTAAGTTAGGTATTGAATGGTCCAAATTGTTATATTTCATTGTTTATTGGTCAATTTAGCTTTATTATAAAATTTACTGGGGTGTTTTTGCAGGGCTTGGAACGAATTAGGCAATTTATATGTAAAATGTGGTTCAAGATACAAAAAAATCAAGTTACGAAGGCTGCTTCGGAACGGATTAATTTCGTATCCTGAGGTACTACTGTATACTGTAATTATCTGTTTTGTGCTTTTGCCAATTTGTAAATAATGTCTATGTATGGAAAAATTACCTTGATTATTACATATTTTTACAAGAAAAGAGAAGACGCTTTTTTCTTAATATATAAATAGTGAGTGAAATAGTTTACAGTTCATTACTGTATTCTGTGTATGATGGACGTATACTAAAAGATTAGCAAGTGACTTAATGCTCATCCGTTTTGTCAGATAACAAAGAGTACGATTTCATACACGTATATTAGCACATGGAATGCTGTGTGATGTGGTTTATTCATTTTGTTGTTACTGGCAAATATATACTACTGTGGTACTAATGAAATTAATAATGATTTGGTATTCCAAAATTCCATGCCCTGTCCTAGATGGATAAAGTCATTCTCCACGATTTGGAACGCCTCTATGGACCACAAGAATAACATTTTCTTGGGAACTTCTTGATAGAAGGCAAGTTTTGAATGTGGATGTATATATTTATATCAACTATATCAGTTTTATGTCACCGTAAAATAATGTAACATCATCTGGATTAAAATCACCTGCCAGCATACAGCATATTTTTTGTGATAATGGTCAATAAACTAATGCTTTAACAATACATCATTAGCAAACATGTATATTCATAAAAAAAACTGACTGCAACTAAGAGAACCTAATGCTAGGAATATTTATTTTTCATTTTTACTCAGCGTGTTCACAATATTTTTTTAAATTTTTCACCGATTCAAAATTAGTTGGCAAATATACTCTAGTCCATTTTACCCAGTTTGAAGATGTAAAATATTTGAGCTTTAATTAATTTAATACTGCATTTATTGCAGTATAAGCTATGATAAATATAGCAGAAATATATAGGCTACAGTAGTATTCTGTAATTCATTTTACCTGTTTAGCAGTTTTATCAGGGAAAACACATAGTTCAGATTGTGATTTGGACCAATGAATATTAAGACAGTTAAATACTTATGTCTGCTATAAAATAATCTTCAGTGTATTGTTGCCAAAATATTCATTTCAAATTTTACAACTGTAATATGTCAAAGAACACATTGCGTACTTAAAGACATGCTTATTAGCACTGTCTTATACAGTAGTTTCATATTTAATTAAAAAATTAAACATTTATTGTGCAGATGAATTTTCTTGAATGGTATTTCCTAGTACAAAGTACAGTAGCACCTCATCTTAACATATACTTAGGAGTCAGGCATTCCGATAAGTAACAAAATCCATAAAATAACAAAGGCCCTATGTTATGGCTGCACCTAAATATTTTTTTTAAATAATTTACTGATAATAATTTCACAGAGTTCCTAACCTCAACTAACCAGCACTTTACAATTAACATTCTGTTCAAGAGATTTATCCATAAACGTATCTTGTCTAAAATGGTAGCATAGCAAATAATTCATTGAAATGTAGCTGATAAGTATATAAGTCCACGAAGTTGGGGCCATTAAGTCGAGGTGTTACTGTCATGTTTTGAGATGTAGTATAAAACTGAAGACTTGGTTACAAAGAATTGATAATAAATATACAGGCAGTCCCCCGGTTTACGATGGGGGTTCTGTTCTTGAGACACGTCGTAAGCCGAAAATCGCCATAAGCTGGAACATCATCGAAAATCTTCAAAAATCCTAAGAAAACCATACTTTTAATGCTTTACTTGTATTGGAAACTATGTAAACTGCATTTTTATTGTGTTTTTCATAAAAAAAACCTTCAACTATTGATTATTTTGCCTTTTGGAGTCATATTGCTTCAGTCGTATTGGCGTCAGAACCCTGGAACAAGAGATGTAAACCTGGAAATTATTTCTGATAAATAGTATAGTAATTGAAAAGCGTCATAATTTCGGGGACTGCCTGTATTGATATTATATACAGAATATCTGGCAGAAATTGAATTTCAGTTCATCTGTTTTGCTTTGAGCTACTGAATATGAATGCAGTGCAACCAGTAACACCTTGAGACATTTGTACACCTACTGCACTATTATTATACTTGTATATGCATTTTCACATCTTTAGTTTTAATATAATTTTCTATTCTTTTGACTTTTATTGCAAAAGTTGTTTAATTTTTAATCAAGTATATATGTTAAATTTTCATTGCCACATATTTTCTGCTTGTGTACTTGTGTGTAAGGCTTTGAGCCACAACTAAGTAGTACTACTATATATTATATATGTTATAGCTTTTTTGTTACAGAAATGTCATTGCTTCTCTTTATGCACTGTGAGCTGAAATAAAAGAAAGAAATACTTGTAGTATGCAGTACAACGCATGGAAATGTTTATTTGAAATAAGGCCCTCTGTTATTCTGACTACTTTATTGTTATATATTACTTAAAGAAGAAAATTGTGGCATGTTTCCTGCATATTTCTTTTTTTTCATATTAACTGGTTCCAGGAATAATATTGTGAGATGACTGATGATGGTCAATGTATATAAACATTATAGTGTGGTATGTTTTTAGATTTGTGGTCATTGCTTAGTACGTATTTGTATTGTCTTTATCAAGGTTTTCACTAAAAATTAAAATGTTTTATGATAATGGGGAGGTTTCTGAGGCTTCTTTTGAAGAATAGGAATTGCCAGAATGTTCTTGGCGTAAGCTGTAGGGTACAACTATGAAATTTATGATTTCTGGATGTTTATTTTGATAAATACTGAAAGAAATTCACAAATTAGATTACTGCCAGAAAGCCAGTCATAGGCAGACTTAGGGACTTGACAACCGAGATCTATATAACATCACAAATTGTTCTATAAATGTAAGAAAACAGTGAAGTGGATAGTTCTAATTGCTTTATCTAAACACATCTTGAACGTATAACTTTAAGTTGTATACTATTTTGTTTAATAAGCTAGCCTTTTGAGCAAGCTTTAATATGTTGTGGTGACAGAATTCATAGGTAAACTCATTCTAACAAGTCAAATACTTGAGTAAATGTGCCTTAACATGGTAAAGTTTTATCAAAATTTGGTCAGCTTTTCATGAGTATGTTCTATTGCTGTTAGCTTGTGTTTTGGTTTGATCACATGCTCTGGGTTTGCCAATAAGTATAAAGTGGTGTGGGGAATTTTTCTCAGGCATAGGATTTGAAAGAGATGAGGCAGTATTATTAGCAAAGGGAATGAACAGTATGTATGTGGTGCCGTTATTGACCGTAGTTAAATTCCTAGGTTACATAATAGGTTGCCAAAAATTAATTAATTCAGAATTTTGTACTGAACCCAACTTTACATTGAAGTAACCGTTACTCGGCTGATGACCATACATAATGTATTTGAAGCATATTTTGATTATATTTGCAACTTCCCCAGCAATGTTGCTCAAGTGCTCAGCAGTGACAATAAACAACAGGTTTCTCAGTAAGACAAGGTAACAACTGTTCTAGTTGATGAAGCAAGACAAGTCTTCACCTCTTAGAGTGAACAAAAAAAGAACAAATTTGGTTAAGGTTAGAAATTTATATGCTTCTGAAGAGGAATATTTCCTTAGAAAAAAATTTGATCCAGGATATGCTTACTGTACAAATATCACTTATTTGCATAGCTATTTATCATAATCCATATCACATCAGAACCGATTACCAAGACTCAGGTAATGTTTTTCTCTCAGAAAGGTACTGACAGAAACCAAAGTAAGTGATATCTTTAAATTGAGCTAGTAGTTCCCATTGCAGGACAATCTGTCTTTGCCTGAGGGGAGTTATGGTAATTTTATTGATAATCAATGTTCTCCTGACATATAAAAAGTTAGTGGCTGTTATTTAATTATGGCATAGGTATTAAGATATTGCATCTCACTGAAATATGGTAATTAAATTCCTGAAAGCACTTTTGATATTAGTGTTAGTATTAGTGCATGTATTGGCGATGCTGTCTAAAATATTTTAGCTTGCTTGGTGTCTGGCTTCATGATGCAGCACATAGATATTTATTAATGCAGTATTGAAAATTAGTGGGTATATGTATATTGTATATAGCTTTCTCGTTTGCTACTAGAGCTTAGTACTTTAAAGTAATTTTGGTTTATTTTCCCTTATGTATTTATTTTGCTATTCAATTGTATATGTAAGAGAATTCTTATTTTGTAATTTTCGTCTTCTCTGTTACAGAGGTTCTGGCTGTAGCTGTAAACAGTTCATGTGCATCTGTCCTTGCCTGTCGTCAGTGTTGTGGACTTTGTGAAAATGCTTATGAGTTCAGTAGTATGTGCTACTTGTTTAAGCATGAACAGCAATAGCAAAGCTTTTACTCTGAAGGTAAAATAGTAATTTCACAATCTTGAAAATCTTATTGTATATGTACTTTTCTGTAGCTCAGTAGTTTGGCTAGATTATTTGTCTGTAGAGAGATTTTATCTTTTAGTTACTATAGAGTTTGTAATTGGTGAAAACTGCAAAACCAAGTCGCAGTATAATCTATAACAATGTTTAGTATCTCGGATAGCTAATATTTGCAGTCTGAATCTGCAACATCCACTAAAAACTCAGCCTATTTTAACTGAGCCAATAGACCCACCCAACTATTCATGAAAGTGCCAATTTTTATATGTAGTGTGCTTTGTGTTATATTTATTTTTTTTGGTGGGCCCTGGAATAACATGTCATATATACTCCAGAGCTGTTGCCATGTCTGATTTTGTATCGAGACTTGAATCATTCCATAAAAGCAGTCTAACTAAAGTACAATTTAAATATCTTCAACATAAATACACAGAGAAAATTGTTTTAATGTTCCTTTAATACTTTATATTTGTAACTATATACAGTGGTCACCCCCCCTGAATAGTTAGAACCCGCAAATAGTTGGAACCCCTATAAAAATGCTTAAGATGGCCTATTTTATTAGTTAAAACTCAAGAAAAACCCACTACAAATTTGTATACTTGGTTTTTTCAATAGTTTCATCACAAAAAGTGCATTTTATGATGAAACTGATAAAAAACATGGGAATTTGTGGATATTTCTCATAGAAAAATACTGCGAATAGGCGAATTTTCCATGAATAATGGGGGAATATGTTCCAAAGAAATCTGTGAATGTGCGAGTCCACGAATCCGAAGAATGCGAATACGGTGGGTCCACTATATTTATGAGTGTGTAACTACGTACTATGTGGGTATCGAGTTCATATGGTTAGACTTTGTAAATTCAGCTCTGTACTTGTGTGCAGTACACCCCATGGTAGGAGCTTCATAGCATTACTTTTTAATCTGGCTTTCTGTGAACCAAAACCACTTTATTGTATACTCAGATGAATTTCTGACTGAACTGAATCAGCTAATTAAGGAATCAGCTGCATTGTATATTTTACAAATTTATCCAAGCTTTATTACAGTATATTGTATCAAAATACACATACACCACTTTTCTGAGGAGCTATTGCCATTGTTCTACATAATACAAATATTGTTAAATTAATAAAACAAAAGCCTTCTTATGCTACACTGGATGATTTTCCCTGTTTGTGAATAAACATCATTAGTAAACAAACTCTCCTGATAGTCTTGCAAACACACAGTAGTTTGCTATCAAAGAGAAGGACTGCATTAACTGGACATGACTTTTGCAGTTTATTCCTCTATAACTGATGAAAAGTCTGCTTTCAAACCTCTTTGAAAATGCTAGCCAACAATTTGATAATGCAGTTTAAAATTTGGTATTATAGTATAATGAGCCACTGGCCAACAAGGATACAATAATTGCTAAAGAACCTAACTTTTGCCTTAATGATTAGTTTTCCCCCCTCAAATAATACCTTTATTTTCAAGCCATCAAGTTTTGTATCAACAAGACTGCCATGTTCACGCTATAGGTCTAAGAGGTGAAAGAAAACGCTGATGTGGCTTTGACTTTTAACTTTAATATTGCCCAAACAGTTTCCAAACCTTTCTTAAAACCATTTATAACAAGTTCTTACAATTCTCAATACTATTAGCTACTTTTAAATTCTCAAGATATTTTGCAAATCAAATTGGAGATGCTTTAGTCAGTACCAAAAAAAAAAGGAGGGAAAAAAAAAAAAAAAAACAGCGAGCCTCCCCAAAGGTAACTTTAAAAAACAAGTGTGTGTTTTAACAAGATATCCCTAAAACAAATGAACAGGTTTTGATAAAATTTGGTGGCACTTTCTATTGCGCGACTGGTTCTAGAACTTGATATTTTGTTCATGAAACTTACCTGTCAGATATATATATAGCTGTATTTTCTGACGTCCGACAGAATTTCAAAACTCGCGGCACACGTAGTGGGCGGCCAGTTGGTAGTACCCATTCCCGCCGCTGGGAGGCGGATATCAGGAACCATTCCCATTTTCTGTTCATATTTTTTCTGTCGCCGGTGCTGGAAACAACTGTTTGCAGTACCTCCGTCTAGGATTTTTTATTTATCTCGCTTTAAATTATCTGGATTGACTTTTGGTATCGACTTCTGGATTGTTGGATTGGCACGCGTAATAGTGGATTGGTTTTTGATTTTGGATTGGCTTTTCTGTGTACATGATGTCGGGATCAAGTACTGGGAGTTTCAGAGTGTGTGTGAGGAGTGAATGTAAGGCGAGGCTTCTTAAACCTTCAGTTGATCCTCACACAGTTTGTATGGAATGCAGGGGGCATGTTTGCTTGGTTGATGATCGGTGCAATGAATGCAAGGATTTGTCAGATGGTAAATGGAAGATGTATGAGACCTATCGACGTAAATTGGAGCGCGATAGAGTCAGGAGGTCTTCCTCCAAGAGCAGTTCTACAAAAGGTAAGGAATGTAACATTTCTCCTCCTCTAACACCGGTAGATTTTGTTCAACCTAATCCTGTTTTGTTGCCTTCGGGCCCTAGTGCTGTGTCTGGAGAAGGTAACACCCTTTCTCTGATTCTTGAGTCTATTCGCGCTCTTGAATCGAAAGTGTTGGCCTTAGAAACTGGCCCTGTGAAAGTTTGTGATAGTGCCCCTAGTGTTGTGGAGGGGGCGTCAGATCGGCCCCATAATGCCTCTAGGCCTAGACCTCTATCGGACTCCCAGGACTCAGGGAGTGGGTATGTCGAAAGCCGCAAGAGGGTTACGGGGGCTACCCCACCGATCTGGCGTCCCTTCGGCAGGCCTTGTTGCTAAGTCCCAGGCTGCCAAGGAGCGCGCACGACCCCGCGCGCGTCCTGAAGGATTGCTTTTCGTCCTCCGAAGCGTCCTCCCCGCGCAAGGGGTGGAGCGCTCGGAGAGACTCGCGTCCGTTGAAAAGGACTTTTCGTTTTGAGGACGCTTCCCGTCCTATGTCGCCACTTTCGTCAGAGGACGCGTATGACGCTTTTCCTCCTCAGAAGAGAGGTAGAGTCTCAACCGACGAGGACGTTGGTTTCCGCGCACAGGCGTGTTCACCCGAGATGCAGGTAGCTGTACCTGCTAGAAGGAAGGAGGCGTCCCCTCGCCCCTCGCCTTCTCGCAGGGTCAGTCCTGCCCCTTCTTCTGCTCCTTCGTCACCTATGAAGGATATCCTTGTGTCCCTTCAGGACCAGATTACGTCTCTCATGGCTCAAAGGACTCGCCCAGCAGTCGAGCCTAAGCGGAGAAAGGACGTTAGGCTGCCCGTCAAGAGGACGAAGCAGTCTCATTCTCTCTCGTCTCGTTCGTCTCTCTCTCCACCTCCGGATCGTCACCGTTCTCGTTCTCCGAGTAGATCTTTCGCTCACGCTGTGGAGGACGCTCGGCAGGACGCTTTTGCGCTCTCGGCAGGACGCTTTGCGCTCTCGCAGGGCGCTGAGGACGCTCGCCGTTCGAAGCAGGACGCTTTGCGCTCTCGGCAGGACGCTTTTGAGGACGCTCGGCAGGACGCTCGCCGTTCAAAGCAAGACGCTTTTCGGACGAGGCAGGACGCTTTTGAGGACGCTCAGCAGGACGCTTGCTTGGCTAAGCAGGACGCTTTTGGCGCCTCTCGTCAGGAAGCTCGCGCTTCCTCTCGTAGGGACGTGTCTGGTAAGACAGTTCCCGTTGCTTCAAAGGACGCGCTACGTTCGCAGGATGTCAGTCCTTCAAAGGATCGTCGTAAGGGCGATTCCGTACCTGAAGCGGGGACTTCCACTCAACGGAAGTCTTTGTTCAGGCCTGAGACTGCTGGACGTACGCCCTCTCCGGATGGACGTTCTCCAGTTCCTCTTAGGGAGGAAGGGGAACTTAGTAGTCCAGGGAGTTCAGTCGAAGAAGAACCTCCTGTAGCTTCAGCTGTCTCGGACTTAAGGTTCTTGTGCGGCTGTTACGTTCATCCTTCGGGGATAAGTTTCAGCCGGCAGCCCCTAGGTCTCCTCCCTCTCAACTTTCGTCTTCTAAGTCTGTTAGACCCCTGAGTTCGTCGAAATGAAGACGTCGCTTTCGACCAAGAGGGCTTTCAAGAAGCTACAAGATTTTATGTCTCGAAGGAAGGACCAGGGCAAGACCACTTTCGCCCTTCCTCCCTCTAGACTCTCCGGGAAAGGAGGAATTTGGTATGAAACTAAGGAGGACGTGGAAGTAAAGGTTCCTTCGTCCGCTCTTGGGGACTTCTCCAGTTTAGTGGACGCTCAGAGGAGGTCCCTATTATCGTCTGCTAAGGTGTCCTGGACTCCTGTGGAGACGGACCACCACTTGAAGGGACTGCTGCGCACTTTGAGTGTCTTTAATTTCTTAGACTGGTGCTTGGGAGTTTTGGACCTTCAGTCTAGAAGTCCTGATTCTCTCAGTCTGGGGGAGCTGTCCAGCGTGTTGTCGTGTATGGACAAGGCCGTCAGGGATGGTTCGGAAGAGCTAGTTTCTCATTTTGGAACGGCTTTCCTAAAGAAAAGAGCTCTTTTATGTAATTTTACCGCGAAGTCGGTTTCTCCTGCTCAGAAAGCGGAATTGCTCTTTGCGCCTCTTTCGGACCATCTCTTCCCCCAGGCTATGGTAAAGGATCTTGCAACGAGTTTGCAGGAGAAGGCGACCCAGGACCTCTTGGTACAGTCTTCAAGACGCCCAGCAGTTCCTTCCACATCTTCATTCGGTAAACCCCCGAAGAAAGTCAAACCCTTTCGTGGGGCACCCCCCTCGAGAGCAGCTCCTCGAGGGAGAGGTTTTTCGAGAGGAAGAGCTTCATTTAAACCGAAATCCACCAAATGAAGATCTTGTCCTTCAGACGCCAGTCGGGGCCAGGCTGAAGTTCTTTGCGGAGGCATGGAGGCAGAGAGGGGCGGATCCTTGGACTCTCAAGATCGTAGAGCAGGGGTACAAGATCCCCTTTTTACATCCTCCTCCTTTAACATCAACTCCCAGAGACCTCTCTCCGTCTTATCAGGGAGAGAAGAAAAGTATCCTTTTCGATCTTTTAGACCAGATGGTCGAAAAAAGAGCGGTGGAGCAAGTCTTGGACCTGGGGTCACCGGGCTTCTACAACAGGATTTTCCTGGTACCGAAGCAGTCGTCGGGTTGGCGCCCAGTCCTGGATGTGAGCAGGCTCAATCTTTTTGTGGAGAAGATCAAGTTCAAAATGGAGACGCCTCAGTCAGTGCTAGGAGCCTTGAGACCTGGCGACTGGATGGTGTCTCTGGACCTGCAGGACGCGTACTTTCACGTCCCCGTCCACCCTCTTTCAAGGAAGTACCTGAGATTCGTCTTAGACAACAGGGTTTGGCAATTCAGAGCCCTTTGTTTCGGTCTCAGCACGGCCCCGATGGTTTTTACAATGATAATGAGGAATGTAGCGAAGTGGCTCCATTCTTCAGGGATCAGGATATCCCTCTACCTCGACGATTGGCTGATCAGAGCATCGTCGAGACGAAAATGTCTGAAGGACCTTCAGTTGACGTTAGCCCTAGCAAAATCTCTGGGTCTTTTGGTCAACTCCGAAAAGTCGCATCTGACCCCGACACAGTCCATCGTGTATCTGGGGATTCAGATGGATTCAGTGGCTTTTCGGGCGTTTCCATCCCAGGAACGTCAGCGGCTGGGTTTAGAGAAAGTCGCAGCCTTCCTAGGGAGAGAAGCTTGTTCGGCGAGGGAGTGGATGAGTCTGCTGGGCACCATTTCCTCGCTGGAAAAGTTTGTCTCGCTGGGAAGACTGCACCTCAGGCCTCTTCAATTTTTCCTTGCGGAAGAATGGAAGTCGAAGGAGGACCTGAATGCGATCCTAAGGATCTCAAACAAAGTAAAAGACCACTTAAGATGGTGGCTCGACCCTCAGAAGTTGCGAGAGGGCTTCTCCCTAAATCTTCTGAGCCCCGACCTAGTGTTGTTCTCAGACACTTCCATTTCCGGTTGGGGAGCAACACTAGGGGGGGAGGAAGTGTCAGGCTCCTGGAGAGGGGAACAGGTAGCCTGGCACATCAATGTAAAGGAACTGGCAGCGATATTCCTGTCGCTGCAGTTCTTCGAAGACAAACTGTCAGGCAAGGTCGTTCAAGTCAACTCAGACAGTACCACCAGCCCTTGCATATCTACAAAGAATCAGGGAGGAACTCACTCCAGATCCCTTTTTCTCCTTGCGAGGGAAGTTCTGCTATGGGCAGACGCAAGGCACATCAAGATCCTGACGAGATTCGTGGCAGGGGTTCAGAATGTCAGGGCGGACCTTCTCAGTCGACGAAATCAGATTCTGCCAACAGAATGGACCTTGCACCAGGAAGTCTGTCAACAATTATGGAGATTGTGGGGACGTCCTCTAGTCGACCTGTTCGCTACGTCGAGGACGAAGAGGCTTCCTCTGTATTGCTCCCCGGTTCTGGATCCAGGGGCAATTGCGGTGGACGCGTTGCTCTGGAACTGGACAGACCTGGATCTTTACGCCTTTCCCCCATTCAAGATCATGGGGGAGGTCATGAGGAAGTTCGCAGCTTCAGAAGGGACAAGGTTGACTCTGATTGCCCCGATGTGGCCAGCAAGAGAGTGGTTCACAGAGGTCATGACTTTCCTTGTGGACTTCCCAAGAACGTTGCCCTGGAGGAGAGATCTACTCAGACAGCCTCACTTCAAAAGGTATCACCAAAACCTCTCCGCTCTGGCTCTGACTGCGTTCAGACTATCGAAAAGTTGGCCAGAGCGAGAGGCTTTTCAAAGGCAGCTGCGAGAGCAATCGCTAATGCTCGAAGAGCCTCTTCAAGAGCTGTCTACCAGTCTAAGTGGGCCTCCTTCAGGGCATGGTGCAAAAAGGAAGGAATTTCCTCTTCCACGACCTCTGTGAACCAGATAGCAGATTTCCTACTCTATTTAAGAAATGTGCAGAAATTGGCAGTTCCTACAATTAAAGGTTATAGGAGTATGTTGTCTGCCGTTTTTCGCCACAGAGGACTGGACCTCTCCGACAATAAGGATCTACACGATCTCTTAAGGTCGTTCGAAACCTCCAAGATTCCACAGGCAAGACCACCCTCATGGAATCTCGATGTGGTTTTGAAACATCTAATGCTAAGTCCCTTTGAGCCTCTCCATGAAGCTTCTCTAAGGGACTTGACGAGGAAAGCGCTTTTCCTAGCTTCTCTGGCGACGGCGAAGAGAGTTAGTGAAATCCAAGCGTTCAGTAGGCCTAGTGGGCTTCAAGGGGGACAACGCTGTCTGCTCGTTGAGCCCGTCTTTCTTGGCAAAAAACGAGAACCCGTCTAATCCTTGGCCGAGGAGCTTTGAAATCAAAGGTATGTCGGGTCTCGTGGGTCAAGAACCAGAGAGAGCCCTGTGCCCTGTCAGGGCTCTCAAGTTCTATGTTAATAGAACTAAAGAGATAAGAGGTCCCTCAGGTAATCTCTGGTGCTCGGTGAAGAGACCAGATTTGCCGTTGTCGAAGAATGCTGTGGCTTTCTTCTTGAGGGACGTCATTAAAGAGGCTCATTCATCTTGCCAGAAGACTGATTTGAGCCTCTTTTAAAGTGAAAGCTCACGAAGTCAGAGCCGTAGCTACTTCTCTTGCCTTCCAAAGGAATATGTCTATCAAAGATATCCGTGATAGCACCTTTTGGAGGAGCAATTCCGTATTCGCCTCACTTTACCTCCGGGATGTGAGAACGATTTACGAGAACTGTAGTTCTTTGGGGCCTTACATTTCGGCAGACACAGTTTTGGGGGCTGAAGGTAGCTCTCTCCCTATCCCTTAGCTTAGTTTAGGTTAGTTTTTTTTTTTGTGTTTTTGGTTGATGGTGAGATCTTCTGTGGAAATCTCCCATTCTTTAGTTTAACTGTCAGGGGTTTTTTGGTTAGTTGGTCAGGTGGTGGTCGGTTGCTGTGTTACTTCCATATGTTTGGCTAGATGGTCTTGTCACATTGAGGTCACGTCCCCGTTGACAGAGCATCCAGAGTGCACCAGCACTACAGGTCCACACCTGGCTGGCAACTCTGATAAAAGCAGAAGCAGGCTTAAGTGACAGTAATCACAGAGTCTACTTTGCTATCAGGTAAGGAACCAAGAAGTAAATCTTTTACTTAATTTAAGTTTCCTAAAAATCCTATTCTGTCTCTACCCACCATCCGAAGGTGGGATTCAGCTATATATATATCTGACAGGTAAGTTTCATGAACAAAATGTTATTGTTATACTACAATTAAGTTTGTTCATACTTACCTGGCAGATATATATAATTAGAGTGCCCACCCTCCTCCCCTCAGGAGACAAGGGTCATGAATAAAATATGAACAGAAAATGGGAATGGTTCCTGATATCCGCCTCCCAGCGGCGGGAATGGGTACTACCACCTGGCCGCCCACTACGTGTGCCGCGAGTTTTGAAATTCTGTCGGACGTCAGAAAATACAGCTATATATATATCTGCCAGGTAAGTATGAACAAACTTAATTGTATTATAACAATAACATTTTTTTTATTAATATCCATTTAGGGAAAGGTCAGTGCTTCAACAGTATATGTACCAATAAAAAAAATCACCATACTTGAAGGTTCACGTATTGAATGTTTTCACCAAAATCTGTCAAGTTAGATTTCATGTAATCATGCTGACAAAACAAATCAGTGTCTAAACCAAGATCCAACTTTCTTGTTGGTGGTAATGTCTGTCTATTGCCCGTAACAATTACACAGACAAACTTTAACATTATGTAGATTCTATTGCATATCATTGCTTAATGAAACACAACTTCAGTTTCTTAATAACTATTATTTGGTTTTACATTATTTCAGTTAAGGTTAAATCCTTCTTTCAATAAAGGCTAAAGCCTCAAGGCACAAAAACTGGACTGGACATTATTCTCACTGGTAAAATGTGATGTGACAGTTTTTGTGCATTTTCATTTCATTTAAACTTTGTGATGATAGTTTTTTTTTATGGCCATTATCATTTCTTGGAAGACACCACCAATTTTTTTTTTTTTTTTATTAGGGGAGAGTGGGACACCTTGAACATAGGGGCACATTGAACCATTGGACTTTTCAGGAACAGTTTTCTATTTTGCCACTAGATGTCTCCCATGCAAGAACCCTCTGTTGATGACTCACTTTATGACCAATAAGGTGTTAGCCAAAGTGTAGTGGCCACGTGCCACAGGACGTTTCTTGGATTTTTAACCTTCTAAGTAAATATTCAGAGGTGAGTAACAATCCTTCTCATAATATTCCTTTACCAGATACTCTCAGTCACATGACTGGTGTACCTAGTGGATCAGATGAGGGATTTTGACAAAGGAAAAATCTATTTCTGGGGGAAGACCTGTGTCGCCCGGTGAAAAGTTCCTGTAGCTCACTTTTCTAAGTATAAATAGATCCTAAATATACCAGAGAAAAAGCTAGCATGGTATGCTGAAGTTACTACCCTCAGCTTGAACAGCCCAAGAGCATCGGTATAAGCATATGGGCGAGTGGAAGCCACTACTCACAGGTCTTCTGCCAATTAGAGGATTCCTCTCCAAAGTCCCTCCCACGGCAAGAGCCGTTACAAAGGCTGCTCCCCTTACCTTCCGCTCGCTCTCGCTACTACTACTACCACTACCCGCCCGCCATCTTCATTCCTGGAATAGACACCCAAGCTTGGCTGGTTAAGGGTGGGGAAAGAAGGGATGAGTTCACCGGGCGACACAGGTCTTCCCCCAGAAATAGATTTTTCCTTTGTCAAAATCCCTTTTCTGGGTTCGACCTGTGTCTGCCGGTGAAAAAGTATCAGAGAATTTCCACCCAAGCTTAACAGATACCAAACGAGTATATAAAAAGGGGGGATAATGAAACCTAAGGTTCACTAAAAGAGTAAATTTAATGCACTGTACTTACTAATTACACTAGAACTTAAAGTATGGCTTAAAACTAGCAATAATAAGATAATAATAAGACAATTTAAAGAATGGTATCTGAAGCAATATACAAAAGGTATGTAAAGACAGGTCAGTGATACCAATATGGTCTCAACACTATGTACATGTTCCAGTGACGGGATGGCAAACCAACCAGCCTGGCCCGGAAGTGAGAGGGTTGGCAGGGAATACGAGCGAGGCAGGTAGGAAGGACGAGCGAGGCAGGTAGGAAGGAGAGAGTATTAATGGGAAAAAGGACTAAGAAAAAGGGGCTAAGGGAAGGAGTTGATAAGACTCGGTCATTCAGGGGAGACTATGCTCCCTGCAGCCACTGTTGAGAATTTAAGGGCCTCAAAGTTTTTGAGATAGTGGCGTTTAAATACTGCTGGAGATTTCCAACCTGTATATTTCTTCAGGTCTTCAAAATTCATATTGTGAAAATAGTTAATGGAGGTAGCCACTGCTCGGATGTCATGGACGTGTGGGATTGAATCCGGGCTGGCCTGTTTAATAAAGTAGAGTATTTGTTGTCTAATACCTTTAAGAGAAATCGTACCACCTTTCTCTCTAATGAAAAGGGGGCCTGAAGATTTTTCAGAAGTCCTGGCCAAAAAGGATTTAAGGGTAACGACAGGACACAATGATGAGTCCTGTGTCAGAGGAATAATTTTCCATGGAGCCCATCTGTTTTGTGGGTCCTCGTTCTTAGCCAAGAACTTCCGATCTGGGATAGTAATACTTCACCCGACGGGAGGAATTCAATATGATCTGGATTTCTAGAGAGAGCCGAGAGTTCAGATATTCTGGCACCTGAAGCCAGGCCCATTAAGAATAAGGTCTTTCTGAGAAGGGTTATATATGAGCATGACTCATTATCAGTGTCTGAGGCTAATTTAAGTAAGTCATTCAAAATCCAAGAGACCTTATGAGGGTGGTCTATTGGTCTCAGACGGGCACATGCTCTTAGAATCGAAGAGAAGTATGAATCTGACAAGTTAATATTAAAGCCAAGCTGAAAAGTCTTCCTTAAGGCCGATTTGATCGTAGTAATGGTACTAACGGCTAGGCCTTTCTCAGAGTTCTAAAGAACGAAATTGCCAGATTTGTAGTCATATTTTGAGCAGCTGAATCTTTTAGAAAAATGGCCAACTTCTTTACTGCTGAATCATACTGCCTGAGCGTTGATTCTCTTTTATCTGATTCTATGAATAAGATGTTAAGTGGATCAATACTAGCGTCCTTTTGGGCTGCAAACTTCATGAAGTCCATAAAGTTAGGGCACTCAGAATTCTTGAGGAAGCTGACACAGTCTTGAGTTTGTACTACCTGTGTCAGTTCCGGACGGGGATCCGTTTGGGCCGGAGATTCGGTTCTAGAAGAAGCGGAAACCAGTTGCTCCTTGGCCAGTTGGGTGCCACTAATGCTACCTGTCCTGTGAAAGATCTTAGCTTGTGCAGGACCTTCATCAGAAGATTCACCGCTGGAAATAGGTAAATCTTCTGCCAATTGTTCCAATCTATGGACATCGCATCTGTGGCGTAAGCTAGAGGGTCCAGGTTGGGTGCCACGTAACATGGTAGTTTGTGATTGGATTCCGTGGCGAATAGGTCTACTTGAAGATCCAGGATTTGATTGCAAATCCACCGGAACGACTTCCTGTCCAGGGACCACTCCGATTCCAGCGGAGTTGTCCTGGAAAGTGCGTCTGCGATAACATTCTTTACTCCTGCCAAGTGAGTTGCTGACAGGTGCCAATGATTTTTCGCCGCCAACGAAAATATCGCAATCAATACATGATTTAGTTTGCTTGACCTGGAGCCTCCTCTGTTTATGTAGTGGACTACTACTAAACTGTACGAGACTAGCCATATATGACTGTTTCTGGCTGAGACAGTCGCTTTAGGGTCAGGAAAACTGCCATCGCTTCTAGAAAATTGATGTGGAACTGGTGGAACATATCCGACCATGTTCCTTGAACTTTCTTGTATTGCGAGTATCCTCCCCAGCCGCTCAGAGATACGTCCGTGTGGATGGTTAGAGACGGCAGAGGGAATTGCAGTGGTACTGACTTGGCCAGGTTCCGGCGTTCCGTCCATGGACGAAGCCTTTTTGTCAAAATGGGTGCAATTACGGAGATCTTGTCCCTGAGATTGATGTTGGCTCTCTTTCTCCAGACTCGATTGATATCCTTCAATGTGGCTTTCAATAGGACGTCCGTCACCGACGCAAAATGTAGCGAACCTAGGATTCTCTCTTGGGTACGCCAAGAAGCCTTTTTGTTCTTGAGGAACTGTTTCGTAGCCATCGCTATCTCCTTGACCTTCTTGGGTGGGAGACAGAGCTTGTGCTTGATTAGGTCCCATTGGATTCCCAGCCATTGGAAGCGGGAAGCCGGAACGAGCAGAGATTTTTCCCTGTTTATCTGGAAACCCAGAAATTCCAAGAATTTTATCACCTTGGCTGTTGCTTTGCGGCACTCGTCGATGATGGCTGCCCAAATGAGCCAGTCGTCTAGATAGGCTACTAACACTACCCCTCGAGTCCTTAGTTCTTGAACTATTGTCTCTCCTAGTTTGGTGAATACCCTGGGCACAATGTTGAGCCCGAATGGCATGACTGAATGAGTAAGCCTGCTTTCCTAGCTTGAAGCCTAGGTACGGAGAGTAGTTCCTTGCTATCGGAACATGATAGTAAGCGTCTGTAAGATCTATAGAGGTCCGTCTGCGAAATCTGTCGCAATGAATATATGAGTTGAGACGGGACAAGTCCAGAATCAACTCTTCTTTTGTCTGAGTCCTTCTTTGGGACACTGAACAGACGTCCTTGAAACTTTAGGCGTTTTACTTTCTTTATAGACTCTTCTGCAGGAGATCTTTGGTATAGCCTATAAGGTCCGCCGTTGGCATCTGGTAAAAACTGACTGGCGGAGGGGGCCCTTTCTCCCATTTCCACCCCAGACCTTTTGAGACTATACTGTGGGCCCATGGATTGAAGGTCCAATGGTCCCGGAAGAGATATAATCTCCCTCCCACCTGTGGGTTCTCACTGGCTGGCTGCAGGTCTGCTACCTCTGCCTCCGCGGAAGCCTCTACCTCTTGGTCCGCCTCGTAGCCGGGTGCCACCTCTGGCCCTGCTACTTCCGGCATGCCTATTGTAGCCACGAAATGCGTCTCACAACTCGTAGGCGGGGTTGAAGGCTGGGGAGGTCACTATGGCTGTCGAGGTCGAAGGCTGCTAAGCCGGTGGAGTTTGTACTAGGACAAACTGTTGCCGCGGTTGAGCCTTAGATGTCGAAGGCTTACCGACCTGGGAGACCGGAACCGCTTGCACGACCGCCTGAGGACAGATAATTATTTCTTTACCATAATTGTTTAGTGATTTATCTCAAGTGAGATTCATAAACCCAATTATTACAGTTTCATGCCAAAGATGTGTGATTTATAAATCCCATTATAAAAGAGCCATGCCAAAGATGGCAGATCTTGTTAGCTTAATTGTAGAATAGCTTATCCATAAGAAATTAGCTTAATGAACCCAAAGAAAAGTTTGTGTTAGGATTTTGTGAAACCAAAGAGGATATTTTATCTCTATTTATATACATGGAACTAATGAATAGGCCTACATTTACACAAATAAACAAATTGTACTTCTACTTCCTTCTATAAGTAACATGGATTATGCTGCCCTTAGGTATGTTCAATGTACCCCACCTATGGGGCAGATTGAACCAATTTGGCATTTGTTTTTTTAACCTTAAAGTACACCTCCAAGAGATTTTAAGAACCCCATGTGCTTCACAGAATAATTAGCCTAATGTAATGGTAGAACTTTTTTATGATAAGTACTAGACCAAAATGTTCCAGAAAAATTTTCGTAGAGCGAGAGAATCACAAAAATATGTTCAATGTGCCCCACTCTCCCCTACTTAACATTTTATCTTAATGACCATTATTGTTTCTTGGTGGAGAAACCAATATGTTTTATTATTTACCATCTACCATCCTATTCCTAATGCAATATGAACTATATCACAGACTTCACATATTTTTTGTCAATGTACCTTTAAGATTTTGTTTTGTTTGGTTGGTTGCATATAGCTAACTATGTGTATACGTATAACAATCCTGTACTCATTAGGCTGCATCCATACTACAGTAAAATATGTCATAAACACACATCAGCAGCTTATCGCACAGACTTCAAAGACTGGTTGAATCCAAGTAAAAGGACTTATTG